>NW_027422317.1:0-174556 GCF_037893015.1 Macrotis lagotis
GCAAGGCAAAGCAAGGGAAGGAAAGGGTAACGGAAGGCAAGGCAAGGCAACGCAAAGCAAAGCAAGGCAAGTCAAAGGCAAAGCAAGGCAAGGCAAGGTTAACGGAAGGGACAGCAAGGCATGGGAAGGACAAGGCAAGGCAGGGCAAGGGAAGGAAAGGCTAAGGCAAGGCAACGCAAGTCTAGGCAATGCACGGCAAGGCAAGGAAAGGGTAACGGAAGGCAAGGCAAGGCAAGGCAAAGCAAGGGAAGGGAACTGTAACGGAAGGCACGGCAAGGCAACGTAAGGGTAAGGAAAGGCACGGTGAGGCAAGGGAAGGAAAATGCAAGGCAGGGCAAGGCAAGGAAACGCTAAGTCAAGGCAACGCAAGGCTAGGCAATGCACGGCAAGGCAAGGAAAGGGTAAAGAAAGGTAAGGCACGTCAAGGCAATGCAAAGCTGAGGAAAGGCAACGCAAGGCAATGCGAAGTGAAGGCAAGACAACCCAAGCAAGGCTAAAGCAAGGGGAGGCAAGGCAAGGCAAGGGTAACGGAAGGCACGGCAAGGCAAGGTAAGGCAGGGATAAGTCAAGGCAAGGGTAACATAAGACAAGGCAATGCAACGTAAGGCAAGGCTTAGGCTAGGCAATGACATGCAAGGCCGGTTTAAGGGAAGGCAAGACAAGAAAGGCTAAGGCAAGGGGAGTCAAGGCTAAGGCACGACAATGTAAGGCTAGGCAGTGCACGGCAAGGCAAGGAAAGGGTAACAGAAGGGAAGGCAAAGCAAGACAAGGCAAGGGTAAGGGAAGGCACGGCACGGAAAGTCAAGGCAAGGCCAAGGCAACACATGGCTGGGCAATGCACGGCAAGGCAACGTAAGGGCAAGGGAAGGCACGGCAAGGCAAGGGAAGGACAAGGCAAGGCACGGCAAGGCAAGGGTAACGGAATGCATGGCAAGACAATGGTAACGGAAGGCAAGGCACGGCAAGGCAAGGCAAGGCTAAGGCAACGAAACGCAACGCAAGGCAACGCAAAGTTAAGGCAAGGCAAGGGTAACGGAAGGGAAGGCACGGCAAGGCAAGGAAAGGGTAACGGAATGCAAGGCACGGCAAGGCAACACAAGACTAAGACAAGGCAACGCAAGGCAACGCAAAGTTAAGGCAAGGCAAGGAAAGGGTAACGGAAGGGAAGGCAAAGCAAGGCAAGGCAATTGAAACAGAAGGCACGGCACGGCAAGTCATGGCAAGGCTAAGGCAAGGCAACTCAAGGAAACGCAAAGTTGAGGCAAGGCAAGGCAAGGCAAGGCTAAGGCAAGGTTAAGGCAAGGTAAGCCAAGCAAGGCTAAGGCAAGGGTAGTCAAGTCTAAGGCACGACAGCGTAAGGCGTGGCAATGCACGGCAAGGCAAGGCAAGTGTAACGGAAGGCACGGCAAGGTAAGGGAAGGACATGGCAAGGCAAGGCAAGGTAAGGCAGGGCTAAGGCAAGGCAAGGGTAACAGAAGACAAGGCAATGCAACGTAAGGCAAGGCTTAGGCAAAGCAATGTCATGCAAGTCCGGTTTAAGGGAAGGCAAGACAAGAAAGGCTAAGGCAAGGGGAGTCAAGGCTAAGGCACGACAATGCAAGGCTAGGCAGTGCACGGCAAGGCAAGGAAAGGGTAACGGAAGGGAAGGCAAAGCAAGACAATGCAAGAGTAAGGGAAGGCACGGCACGGAACGTCAAGTCAAGGCCAAGGCAACACATGGCTGGGCAATGCACGGCAAGGCAACGTAAGGGTAACGGAAGGCACGGCAAGGCAAGGGAAGGACAAGGCAAGGCACGGCAAGGCAATGGTAACGGAATGCATGGCAAGACAATGGTAACGGAAGGCAAGGCACGGCAAGGCAAGGCAAGGCTAAGGCAACGCAACGCAACGCAAGGCAACACAAAGTTAAAGCAAGGCAAGGGTAACGGAAGGGAAGGCATGGCAAGGCAAGGAATGGGTAATGGAATGCAAGGCACGGCAAGGCAACGCAAGGCTAAGACAAGGCAACGCAAGGCAACGCAAAGTTAAGGCAAGGCAAGGAAAGGGTAACGGAAGGCAGAGGAAGGCAAGGAAAGGGTAACGGAAGGCAAGGCAAGCAAAGCAAGGCAAGGCAAGGGTAACTGAAGGCATGGCAAGGCAAGGGAAGCACAAGGCAAGGCACGCCAAGGCATGGTTAAGGCAACGCAATGCAACGCAAGGCCACGCGATGTTAAGGCAAGGCAAGGAAAGGGTAACGGATGGGAAGGCACGGCAAGGCAAGGAAAGGGTAACGGATGGCAAGGTACGGCAAGGTAAGGCAAGGCTAAGGCAAGGGAACGCAAGTCAAAGCAAATATAAGGCAAGGCAAGGAAAGGGTAACAGAAAGCACGGCAATGCAAGGCAAAGCAAGGCAAGGAAAGGGTAATGGAAGGCAAGGCAAGGCAAGTCAAAGGAAGGCAAGGCAAGTCAAAGTAAGGCAAAGCAAGGCAAGGCAAGTGTAACGAAAGGCACGGCAAGGCAAAGGAAGGAAAATGCAAGGCAGGGCAAGGCAAGGGAAGGTTAAGGCAAGGCAACGCAAGGTTAAGCAATGCACGGCAAGGCAAGGGAAGGGTAACGGAAGGCAAGGCAAGGGAATGCAAAGCGGAGGATAGGCAACGCAAGGCAATGCAAAGTGAAGGCAAGACAACCCAAGCAAGGCTAAAGCAAGGGGAGGCAAGGCAAGGCAAGGGTAACGGAAGGCACGGGAAGGCAAGACAAGGGTAACGGAAGGTTCGACCAGGCAAGGGAAGGACAAGGCCAGGCACGGCAAGGCAAGGCAAGACTAAGGCAAGGCAACGCAAGGTTAAGCAATGCACGGCAAGGCAAGGAAAGTGTAACAGAAGGCAAGGCAAGGCAAGGCAAAGCAAAGCAAGGCAAGGGTAAAGGAAGGCACGGCAAGGCAAGACAAGGGTAACGGAAGTCACGGCAAGGCAAGGGAAGGGCATGGCACGGCAAGGCAAGGTAAGGCAAGGCTAAGGCAAGGCAATGCCATGCAAGGCCAGGTTAAAGGAAGGCAAGACAAGCAAGGCTAACGCAAGGGGAGACAAAGCTAATGCACGAAAATGCAAGGCTAGGTAATGCACGGCAAGGCAAAGAAAGGGTAACAGAAGGCAAGGCAAGGGAAGGTAAGCTAAGGCTTAGGCAAGGCAATGCCATGCAAGGCCAGGTTAAGGGAAGGCAAGACAAGCAAGGCTAAGGCAAGGGGAGTCAATGCTATGGCACGACAACGCAAGGCTAGGCAATGCACGGCAGGGCAAGGAAAGGTTAACGGGAAGTAAGGAACGGCAAGGCAATGCAAAGCTGAGGAAAGGGAACGCAAGGCAATGCAATGTTAAGGCAAGGCAAGCCAAGCAAGGCTAAGGCAAGGGGAGGCAAGGCAAGGCAAGGGTAACGGAAGACACGGCAAGGCAAGACAAGTGTAACGGAAGGCTCGGCAAGGCAAGGGGAGACAAGTCTAAGGCACGACAACGAAAGGCGAGGCAATGCACGGCAAGGCAAGGCAAGGAAAGGGTAACAGAAGGCACAGCAAGGCAAGCAAAGGGTAAAGGAAGGCAAGGCAAGACAAGGAAAAGCAAGGGAAGGGAAGGGTAACTGAAGGCAAGGCAATGTAAGGGAAGGACAAGGCAAGGCAAGGTAAGGCAAGGGAAGGCTAAGGCAACGCAACGCAAAGCAAGGCAACGCGAAGTTTAGGCAAGGCAAGGAAAGGATAACGCTACGCAAGGCACGGCAAGACAAGGAAAACGTAACGGAAGGCAAGGCACTGCAAGGCAAAGCAAGGCTAAGGCAAGGCAACGCAAGGCAACGCCAATTTCAGGCAAGGCAAGGAAAGGGTAACAGAAGGCAAAGCAATGCAAGGCAAAGCAATGCAAGGAGAGGGTAACGCAAGGCAAGGCAAGGCAAGGGAAGGACAAGGCAAGGCAAGGCAAGGAGTCTAAGGCAAGGCATCGAAGGCTACGCAATGCACGTCAAGGCTAGGGAAGTGTAACGGAAGGCAGGGCAAGGCAACACAAATAAAGGCAAGGCAAGGGTAACGGAAGGCACGGCAAGACAAGGGAAAGACAAGGCAAGGCAAGGCAAAGCAAGGCAAGGATAAGGCAAGGCAACTCAAAGCAAGGCAAGGTTAAGGCAAGGCAAGCAAAGCAAGGCTGAGGCAAGGGGAGACAAGGCTAAGGCACGACAACGCAAGGCTAGGCAATGCACGGCAAGGCAATGCAAGGCAAAGCAAGGCAAGGAAAGGCAAGGGAAGGACAAGGCAAGGCACGGCAAGGCAAGGCAAGGCTAAGGCAACGCAAGGCAACGCAAGCCAACACGAAGTTAAGGCAAGGCAAGGAAAGGGTAACGGAAGGCAAGGCACGGAAAGGCAAGGAAAGGGTAACGAAAGGCAAGGCACGGCAAGGTAAGGCAAGGCTAAGGCAAGGCAACGCAAGGCAAAGAAACGGTAACGGAAGGCAAGGCAAGGCAAGGCAAAGCAAGAAAAGGCAAGGGTAACAGAGGGCAAGGGAAGGCAAGGCAAGCCAAATAAGGCTATAGCAAGGGAAGGAAAGGCTATGGCACGACAACGCACGGCTAGGCAATGCACCGCAAGGAAAGGAAAGGGTAACGGAAGGCAGGGCAAGGCAAAACAAATCAAGGCAAGCCAAGGGTAATGGAAGGCACGGCAAGACAAGGGAAGGACAAGGCAAGGCAAGCCACCCCAAGGCAAGGCAAGGCTAAGGCAAGGCAAGGTTAAGGTCAGGCAAGCCAAGCAAGGCTAAGTTAAGAGGAGGCAAGTCTAAGCCACGAAAACGCAAGGCATGGCAATGCACGGCAAGGCAAGGAAACGGTAACGGAAGGGAAGGCACGGCAAGGCAAGGAATGGGTAACGGATTGCACGGCAGGGCAAAGCAACGCAAGGCTATGGCAAGGCAACGCAAGGCAACGCAAAGTTAAGGCAAGGCAAAGAAAGGGTAACGGAAGGCAAGGCAAGGCACGGAAAAGCAAGGCAAGACAAGGGTAACGGAAGGCACGGCAAGGCAAGGGAAAGACAAGGCAAGGAAAGGCAAGGCAAGGCAAGGATAAGGCAAAGCAACGCAAGGCAAGGCAAAGTTAAGGGAAGGCAAGCCGAGCAAGGCTAAGGCAAGGGGAGACAAGGCTAAGGCACGACAACTCAAGGCTGGGCAATGCACGGCAAGGCAAGGAAAGGGTAACGGAAGGGAAGGCACGGCAAGGCAAGGAATGGGTAACGGATTGCACGGCAGGGCAAAGCAACGAAAGGCTATGGCAAGGCAACGCAAGGCAACGCAAAGTTAAGGCAAGGCAAAGAAAGGGTAACGGAAGGCAAGGCAAGGCACGGAAAAGCAAGGCAAGACAAGGGTAACGGAAGGCACGGCAAGGCAAGGGAAAGACAAGGCAAGGAAAGGCAAGGCAAGGCAAGGATAAGGCAAAGCAACGCAAGGCAAGGCAAAGTTAAGGCGAGGCAAGCCGAGCAAGGCTAAGGCAAGGGGAGACAAGGCTAAGGCACGACAACTAAAGGCTAGGCAATGCACGGCAAGGCAAGGAAAGGGTAACAGAAGGCAAGGCAATGCAAGGCAAATCAAGGCAAATAAAGGATAACGGAAGGCACAGCAAGGCAAGGAAAGCGTAAAGGAAGGCAAGGCAAGGCAAGGCAAAGCAAGGCAAAGCAAGGGTAACTGAAGGCACGGCAAGCCAAGGGAAAGACAAGGCAATGCAAGGCAACGCAAGGCAAGGATAAGGCAAGGCAACTCAAAGCAAGGCAAGGTTAAGGCAAGGCAAGTCAAGTAAGGCTGAGTCAAGGGGAGACAAGGCTAAGGCACGACAACGCAAGGCTAGGCAATGCACGGCAAGGCATTGCAAGGCAAAGCAAGGCAAGGAAAGGCAAGGGAAGGACAAGGCAAGGCACGGCAAGGCAAGGCAAGGCTAAGGCAACGCAAGGCAGCGCAATCCAACACGAAGTTAAGGGAAGGCAAGGAAAGGGTAACGGAAGGCAAGGCACGGAAAGGCAAGGAAAGGCTAAGGCAAGGCAACGCAAGGCAAAGAAACGGTAACGGAAGGCAAGACAAGGTAAGGCAAAGCAAGAAAAGGCAAGGGTAACAGAGGGCAAGGCAAGGCAAGGCAAGCCAATTAAGGCTATAGCAAGGGAAGGAAAGGCTATGGCACGACAACGCACGGCTAGGCAATGCACCGCAAGGAAAGGAAAGGGTAACGGAAGGCAAGGCAAGGCAAAACAAATTAAGGCAAGGCAAGGGTAATGGAAGGCACGGCAAGACAAGGGAAGGACAAGGCAAGGCACGGCAAAGGAAGGCAAGGGTAGCCAAGCAAGGCTAAGGCAAGGGGAGACAAAGCTAATGCACGACATTGCAAGGCTAGGTAATGCACGGCAAGGCAAGGAAAGGGTAACAGAAGGCAAGGCAAGGGAAGGTAAGGCAAGGCTAAGGCAAGGCAATGCCATGCAAGGCCAGGTTAAGGGAAGGCAAGTCAAGCAAGGCTACGGCAAGGGGAGTCAATGCTATGGCACGACAATCCAAGGCTAGGCAATGCACGACAAGGCAAGGAAAGGGTAACGGAAAGTAAGGAACGGCAAGGCAATGCAAAGCCGAGGAAAGGGATCGCAAGGCAATGCAATGTTAAGGCAAGGCAAGCCAAGCAAGGCTAAGGCAAGGGGAGGCAAGGCACGGCAAGGGTAACGGAAGGCAGGGCAAGGCAAAACAAATCAATGCAAGGCAAGGGTAATGGAAGGCACGGCAAGACAAGGGAAGGACAAGGCAAGGCAAGGCACCCCAAGGCAAGGCAAGGCTAAGGCAAGGCAACGCAAGGCAAGGCAAGGCAAGGTTAAGGTCAGGCAAGCCAAGCAAGGCTATGTTAAGGGGAGGCAAGTCTAAGCCACGAAAACGCAAGGCATGGCAATGCACGGCAAGGCAAGGAAAGGGTAACGGAAGGGAAGGCACGGCAAGGTAAGGAATGGGTAACGGATTGCAAGGCAGGGCAAAGCAACGCAAGGCTATGGCAAGGCAACGCAAGGCAACGCAAAGTTAAGGCAAGGCAAGGAAAGGGTAACGGAAGGCAAGGCAAGGCACGGAAAAGCAAGGCAAGACAAGGGTAACGGAAGGCACGGCAAGGCAAGGGAAAGACAAGGCAAGGAAAGGCAAGGCAAGGCAAGGATAAGGCAAAGCAACGCAAGGCAAGGCAAAGTTAAGGCAAGGCAAGCCGAGCAAGGCTGAGTCAAGGGGAGACAAGGCTAAGGCACGACAACGCAAGGCTAGGCAATGCACGGCAAGGCATTGCAAGGCAAAGCAAGGCAAGGAAATGCAAGGGAAGGACAAGGCAAGGCACGGCA
The DNA here is from genome assembly GCF_037893015.1 of Macrotis lagotis. NCBI lineage: Eukaryota > Metazoa > Chordata > Mammalia > Peramelemorphia > Peramelidae > Macrotis > Macrotis lagotis. Next base: position 7,352 of record NW_027422317.1, read on the forward strand.
AGGCAAGGCAAGGCTAAGGCAACGCAAGGCAGCGCAAGCCAACACGAAGTTAAGGCAAGGCAAGGAAAGGGTAACGGAAGGCAAGGCACGGAAAGGCAAGGAAAGGGTAACGAAAGGAAAGGCACGGCAAGGCAAGGCAAGGCTAAGGCAACGCAAGGCAGCGCAAGACAACACGAAGTTAAGGCAAGGCAAGGAAAGGGTAACGGAAGGCAAGGCACGGAAAGGCAATTAAAGGGTAACGAAAGGCAAGGCACGGCAAGGCAAGGCAAGGCTAAGGCAAGGCAACGCAAGGCAAAGAAACCGTAACGGAAGGCAAGACAAGGCAAGGCAAAGCAAGAAAAGGCAAGGGTAACAGAGGGCAAGGCAAGGCAAGGCAAGCCAAGTAAGGCTATAGCAAGGGAAGGAAAGGCTATGGCACGAAAACGCACGGCTAGGCAATGCACCGCAAGGTAAGGAAAGGGTAACGGAAGGCAAGGCAAGGCAAAACAAATGAAGGCAAGGCAAGGTTAATGGAAGGCACGGCAAGACAAGGGAAGGACAAGGCAAGGCAAGGCACCCCAAGGCAAGGCAAGGCTAAGGCAAGGCAACGCAAGGCAAGGCAAGGCAAGGTTAAGGTCAGGCAAGCCAAGCAAGGCTAAGTTAAGGGGAGGCAAGTCTAAGCCACGAAAACGCAAGGCATGGCAATGCACGGCAAGGCAAGGAAAGGGTAACGGAAGGCAAGGCAAGGCAAGGCAAAGCAAAGCAAGGCAAGGGTAAAGGAAGGCACGGCAAGGCAAGACAAGGGTAACGGAAGGCACGGCAAGGCAAGGGAAGGATATGGCACGGCAAGGCAAGGTAAGGCAAGGCTAAGGCAAGGCAATGCCATGCAAGGCCAGGTTAAGGGAAGGCAAGACAAGCAAGGCTAAGGCAAGGGGAGTCAATGCTATGGCAGGACAACGCAAGGCTAGGCAATGCACGGCAGGGCAAGGAAAGGTTAACGGAAAGTAAGGAACGGCAAGGCAATGCAAAGCTAAGGAAAGGGAACGCAAGGCAATGCAATGTTAAGGCAAGGCAAGCCAAGCAAGGCTAAGGCAAGGGGAGGCAAGGCAAGGCAAGGGTAACGGAAGACACGGCAAGGCAAAACAAGTGTAACGGAAGGCTCGGCAAGGCAAGGGGAGACAAGTCTAAGGCACGACAACGAAAGGCGAGGCAATGCATGGCAAGGCAAGGCAAGGAAAGGGTAACAGAAGGCAAAGCAAGGCAAGCAAAGTGTAAAGGAAGGCAAGGCAAGACAAGGCAAAGCAAGGGAAGGGAAGGGTAACTGAAGGCAAGGCAATGAAAGGGAAGGACAAGGCAAGGCAAGGCAAGGCTAAGGCAACGCAACGCAAAGCAAGGCAACGCGAAGTTTAGGGAAGGCAAGGAAAGGATAACGCTATGCAAGGCACGGCAAGACAAGGAAAACGTAACGGAAGGCAAGGCACGGCAAGGCAAAGCAAGGCTAAGGCAAGGCAACGCAAGCCAACGCCAATTTCAGGCAAGGCAAGGAAAGAGTAACAGAAGGCAAAGCAATGCAAGGCAAAGCAAGGCAAGGAAAGGGTAACGCAAGGCAAGGCAAGGCAAGGGAAAGACAAGGCAAGGCAAGGCAAGGAGTCTAAGGCAAGGCATCGGAAGGCTACGCAATGCACGTCAAGGCTAGGGAAGTGTAACGGAAGGCAGGGCAAGGCACGGAAAAGCAAGGCAAGACAAGGGTAACGGAAGGCACGGCAAGGCAAGGGAAAGTCAAGGCAAGGCAAGGCAAGGCAAGGCAAGGCAAGGCAAGGCAAGGCAAGGCAAGGCAAGGCAAGGATAAGGCAAAGCAACGCAAGGCAAGGCAAAGTTAAGGGAAGGCAAGCCGAGCAAGGCTAAGGCAAGGGGAGACAAGGCTAAGGCACGACAACTCAAGGCTGGGCAATGCACGGCAAGGCAAGGAAAGGGTAACAGAAGGCAAGGCAATGCAAGGCAAAGCAATTCAAATAAAGGGTAACGGAAGACACAGCAAGGCAAGGAAAGCGTAAAGGAAGGCAAGGCAAGGAAAGGTAAAGCAAGGCAAGGCAAGGGTAATGGAAGGCACGGCAAGACAAGGGAAGGACAAGGCAAGGCACGGCAAAGGAAGGCAAGGCTAGCCAAGCAAGGCTAAGGCAAGGGGAGACAAAGCTAATGCACGACATTGCAAGGCTAGGTATTGCACGGCAAGGCAAGGAAAGGATAACAGAAGGCAAGGCAAGGAAAGGTAAGGCAAGGCTAAGGCAAGGCAATGCCATGCAAGGCCAGGTTAAGGGAAGGCAAGTCAAGCAAGGCTAAGGCAAGGGGAGTCAATGCTATGGCACGACAACGCAAGGCTAGGCAATGCACGGCAAGGCAAGGAAAGGGTAACGGAAAGTAAGGAACGGCAAGGCAATGCAAAGCCGAGGAAAGGGAACGCAAGGCAATGCAATGTTAAGGAAAGGCAAGCCAAGCAAGGCTAAGGCAAGGGGAGGCAAGGCAAGGCAAGGGTAACGGAAGGCAGGGCAAGGCAAAACAAATCAAGGCAAGGCAAGGGTAATGGAAGGCACGGCAAGACAAGGGAAGGACAAGGCAAGGCAAGGCACCCCAAGGCAAGGCAAGGCTAAGGCAATGCAACGCAAGGCAAGGCAAGGCAAGGTTAAGGTCAGGCAAGCCAAGCAAGGCTAAGTTAAGGGGAGGCAAGTCTAAGCCACGAAATCGCAAGGCATGGCAATGCACGGCAAGGCAAGGAAAGGGTAACGGAAGGGAAGGCACGGCAAGGCAAGGAATGGGTAACGGATTGCAAGGCAGGGCAAAGCAACGCAAGGCTATGGCAAGGCAACGCAAGGCAACGCAAAGTTAAGGCAAGGCAAGGAAAGGGTAACGGAAGGCAAGGCAAGGCACGGAAAAGCAAGGCAAGACAAGGGTAACGGAAGGCACGGCAAGGCAAGGGAAAGACAAGGCAAGGCAAGGCAAGTCAAGGCAAGGATAAGGCAAAGCAACGCAAGGCAAGGCAAAGTTAAGGCAAGGCAAGCCGAGCAAGGCTAAGGCAAGGACAGACAAGGGTAAGGCACGACAACTAAAGGCTAGGCAATGCACGGCAAGGCAAGGAAAGGGTAACAGAAGGCAAGGCAATGCAAGGCAAAGCAAGGCAAATAAAGGGTAACGGAAGGCACAGCAAGGCAAGGAAAGCGTAAAGGAAGGCAAGGCAAGGCAAGGCAAAGCAAGGCAAGGCAAGGGTAACTGAAGGCACGGCAAGACAAGGGAAAGACAAGGCAATGCAAGGCAAAGCAAGGCAAGGATAAGGCAAGGCAACTCAAAGCAAGGCAAGGTTAAGGCAAGGCAAGCCAAGTAAGGCTGAGTGAAGGGGAGACAAGGCTAAGGCACGACAACGCAAGGCTAGGCAATGCACGGCAAGGCATTGCAAGGCAAAGCAAGGCAAGGAAAGGCAAGGGAAGGACAAGGCAAGGCACGGCAAGGCAAGGCAAGGCTAAGGCAAAGCAAGGCAGCGCAAGCCAACACGAAGTTAAGGCAAGGCAAGGAAAGGGTAACGGAAGGCAAGGCACGGAAAGGCAAGGAAAGGGTAACGAAAGGCAAGGGACGGCAAGGCAAGGCAAGGCTAAGGCAACGCAAGGCAGCGCAAGCCAACACGAAGTTAAGGCAAGGCAAGGAAAGGGTAACGGAAGGCAAGGCACGGAAAGGCAATTAAAGGGTAACGAAAGGCAAGGCACGGCAAGGCAAGGCAAGGCTAAGGCAAGGCAACGCAAGGCAAAGAAACGGTAACGGAAGGCAAGACAAGGCAAGGCAAAGCAAGAAAAGGCAAGGGTAACAGAGGGCAAGGCAAGGCAAGGCAAGCCAAGTAAGGCTATAGCAAGGGAAGGAAAGGCTATGGCACGACAACGCACGGCTAGGCAATGCACCGCAAGGATAGGAAAGGGTAACGGAAGGCAAGGCAAGGCAAGACAAATCAAGACAAGGCAAGGTTAATGGAAGGCGCGGCTAGACAAGGGAAGGACAAGGTAAGGCGAGGCACCCCAAGGCAAGGCAAGGCTAAGGCAAGGCAACGCAAGGCAAGGCAAGGCAAGGTTAAGGTCAGGCAAGCCAAGCAAGGCTAAGTTAAGGGGAGGCAAGTCTAAGCCACGAAAACGCAAGGCATGGAAATGCACGGCAAGGCAAGGAAAGGGTAACGGAAGGCAAGGCAAGGCAAGGCAAGGCAAAGCAAAGCAAGGCAAGGGTAAAGGAAGGCACGGCAAGGCAAGACAAGGGTAACGGAAGGCACGGCAAGGCAAGGGAAGGATATGGCAGGGCAAGGCAAGGTAAGGCAAGGCTAAGGCAAGGCAATGCCATGCAAGGCCAGGTTAAGGGAAGGCAAGACAAGCAAGGCTAAGGCAAGGGGAGTCAATGCTATGGCAGGACAACGCAAGGCTAGGCAATGCACGGCAGGGCAAGGAAAGGTTAACGGAAAGTAAGGAACGGCAAGGCAATGCAAAGCTGAGGAAAGGGAACGCAAGGCAATGCAATGTTAAGGCAAGGCAAGCCAAGCAAGTCTAAGGCAAGGGGAGGCAAGGCAAGGCAAGGGTAACGGAAGACACGGCAAGGCAAAACAAGTGTAACGGAAGGCTCGGCAAGGCAAGGGGAGACAAGTCTAAGGCACGACAACGCAAGGCGAGGCAATGCACGGCAAGGCAAGGCAAGGAAAGGGTAACAGAAGGCACGGCAAGGCAAGCAAAGTGTAAAGGAAGGCAAGGCAAGACAAGGCAAAGCAAGGGAAGGGAAGGGTAACTGAAGGCAAGGCAATGAAAGGGAAGGAGAAGGCAAGACAAGGCAAGGCTAAGGCAACGCAACGCAAAGCAAGGCAACGCGAAGTTTAGGGAAGGCAAGGAAAGGATAACGCTACGCAAGGCACGGCAAGACAAGGAAAACGTAACGGAAGGCAAGGCACTGCAAGGCAAAGCAAGGCTAAGGCAAGGCAACGCAAGGCAACGCCAATTTCAGGCAAGGCAAGGAAAGGGTAACAGAAGGCAAAGCAATGCAAGGCAAAGCAAGGCAAGGAAAGGGTAACGCAAGGCAAGGCAAGGCAAGGGAAGGACAAGGCAAGGCAAGGCAAGGAGTCTAAGGCAAGGCATCGGAAGGCTACGCAATGCACGTCAAGGCTAGGGAAGTGTAACGGAAGGCAGGGCAAGGCAACACAAATAAAGGCAAGGCAAGGGTAACGGAAGGCACGGCAAGACAAGGGAAAGACAAGGCAAGGCAAGGCAAAGCAAGGCAAGGATAAGGCAAGCTAACTCAAAGCAAGGCAAGGTTAAGGCAAGGCAAGCAAAGCAAGGCTGAGGCAAGGGGAGACAAGGCTAAGGCACGACAACGCAAGGCTAGGCAATGCACGGCAAGGCAATGCAAGGCAAAGCAAGGCAAGGAAAGGCAAGGGAAGGACAAGGCAAGGCACGGCAAGGCAAGGCAAGGCTAAGGCAACGCAAGGCAACGCAAGCCAACACGAAGTTAAGGCAAGGCAAGGAAAGGGTAACGGAAGGCAAGGCACGGAAAGGCAAGGAAAGGGTAACGAAAGGCAAGGCACGGCAAGGCAAGGCAAGGCTAAGGCAAGGCAACGCAAGGCAAAGAAACGGTAACGGAAGGCAAGGCAAGGCAAGGCAAAGCAAGAAAAGGCAAGGGTAACTGAACGCGTGGCAAGGCAAGGGAAGGACAAGGCAAGGCACGGCAAGGCAAGGCAAGGCTTATACAACGCAACACAACGCAAGGCAACGCGAAGTTAAGGCAAGGCAAGGAAAGGGTAATGGAAGGCAAGGCACGGAAAGGCAAGGCAAGACAAGGTTAAGGCAAGGCAACGCAAGTCAACGCAAAGTAAAGGCAAGGCAAGGAAAGGGTAACAGAAAGCAAGGCAATGCAAGGCAAAGCAAGGGAAGGAATGGGTAACGGAAGGCAAGGCAAGGCAACGCAAAGCAAAGCAAGGCAAGTCAAAGCAAGGCAAAGCAAGGCAAGGCAACGTTAACGGAAGGGACAGCAAGGCATGGGAAGGACAAGGCAAGGCAGGGCAAGGGAAGGAAAGGCTAAGGCAAGGCAACGCAAGTCTAGGCAATGCACGGCAAGGCAAGGAAAGGGTAACGGAAGGCAAGGCAAGGCAAGGCAAAGCAAGGGAAGGGAACTGTAACGGAAGGCACGGCAAGGCAACGTAAGGGTAAGGAAAGGCACGGTGAGGCAAGGGAAGGAAAATGCAAGGCAGGGCAAGGCAAGGAAACGCTAAGTCAAGGCAACGCAAGGCTAGGCAATGCACGGCAAGGCAAGGAAAGGGTAAAGAAAGGTAAGGCACGTCAAGGCAATGCAAAGCTGAGGAAAGGCAACGCAAGGCAATGCGAAGTGAAGGCAAGACAACCCAAGCAAGGCTAAAGCAAGGGGAGGCAAGGCAAGGCAAGGGTAACGGAAGGCACGGCAAGGCAAGGTAAGGCAGGGATAAGTCAAGGCAAGGGTAACATAAGACAAGGCAATGCAACGTAAGGCAAGGCTTAGGCTAGGCAATGACATGCAAGGCCGGTTTAAGGGAAGGCAAGACAAGAAAGGCTAAGGCAAGGGGAGTCAAGGCTAAGGCACGACAATGTAAGGCTAGGCAGTGCACGGCAAGGCAAGGAAAGGGTAACAGAAGGGAAGGCAAAGCAAGACAAGGCAAGGGTAAGGGAAGGCACGGCACGGAAAGTCAAGGCAAGGCCAAGGCAACACATGGCTGGGCAATGCACGGCAAGGCAACGTAAGGGCAAGGGAAGGCACGGCAAGGCAAGGGAAGGACAAGGCAAGGCACGGCAAGGCAAGGGTAACGGAATGCATGGCAAGACAATGGTAACGGAAGGCAAGGCACGGCAAGGCAAGGCAAGGCTAAGGCAACGAAACGCAACGCAAGGCAACGCAAAGTTAAGGCAAGGCAAGGGTAACGGAAGGGAAGGCACGGCAAGGCAAGGAAAGGGTAACGGAATGCAAGGCACGGCAAGGCAACACAAGACTAAGACAAGGCAACGCAAGGCAACGCAAAGTTAAGGCAAGGCAAGGAAAGGGTAACGGAAGGGAAGGCAAAGCAAGGCAAGGCAATTGAAACAGAAGGCACGGCACGGCAAGTCATGGCAAGGCTAAGGCAAGGCAACTCAAGGAAACGCAAAGTTGAGGCAAGGCAAGGCAAGGCAAGGCTAAGGCAAGGTTAAGGCAAGGTAAGCCAAGCAAGGCTAAGGCAAGGGTAGTCAAGTCTAAGGCACGACAGCGTAAGGCGTGGCAATGCACGGCAAGGCAAGGCAAGTGTAACGGAAGGCACGGCAAGGTAAGGGAAGGACATGGCAAGGCAAGGCAAGGTAAGGCAGGGCTAAGGCAAGGCAAGGGTAACAGAAGACAAGGCAATGCAACGTAAGGCAAGGCTTAGGCAAAGCAATGTCATGCAAGTCCGGTTTAAGGGAAGGCAAGACAAGAAAGGCTAAGGCAAGGGGAGTCAAGGCTAAGGCACGACAATGCAAGGCTAGGCAGTGCACGGCAAGGCAAGGAAAGGGTAACGGAAGGGAAGGCAAAGCAAGACAATGCAAGAGTAAGGGAAGGCACGGCACGGAACGTCAAGTCAAGGCCAAGGCAACACATGGCTGGGCAATGCACGGCAAGGCAACGTAAGGGTAACGGAAGGCACGGCAAGGCAAGGGAAGGACAAGGCAAGGCACGGCAAGGCAATGGTAACGGAATGCATGGCAAGACAATGGTAACGGAAGGCAAGGCACGGCAAGGCAAGGCAAGGCTAAGGCAACGCAACGCAACGCAAGGCAACACAAAGTTAAAGCAAGGCAAGGGTAACGGAAGGGAAGGCATGGCAAGGCAAGGAATGGGTAATGGAATGCAAGGCACGGCAAGGCAACGCAAGGCTAAGACAAGGCAACGCAAGGCAACGCAAAGTTAAGGCAAGGCAAGGAAAGGGTAACGGAAGGCAGAGGAAGGCAAGGAAAGGGTAACGGAAGGCAAGGCAAGCAAAGCAAGGCAAGGCAAGGGTAACTGAAGGCATGGCAAGGCAAGGGAAGCACAAGGCAAGGCACGCCAAGGCATGGTTAAGGCAACGCAATGCAACGCAAGGCCACGCGATGTTAAGGCAAGGCAAGGAAAGGGTAACGGATGGGAAGGCACGGCAAGGCAAGGAAAGGGTAACGGATGGCAAGGTACGGCAAGGTAAGGCAAGGCTAAGGCAAGGGAACGCAAGTCAAAGCAAATATAAGGCAAGGCAAGGAAAGGGTAACAGAAAGCACGGCAATGCAAGGCAAAGCAAGGCAAGGAAAGGGTAATGGAAGGCAAGGCAAGGCAAGTCAAAGGAAGGCAAGGCAAGTCAAAGTAAGGCAAAGCAAGGCAAGGCAAGTGTAACGAAAGGCACGGCAAGGCAAAGGAAGGAAAATGCAAGGCAGGGCAAGGCAAGGGAAGGTTAAGGCAAGGCAACGCAAGGTTAAGCAATGCACGGCAAGGCAAGGGAAGGGTAACGGAAGGCAAGGCAAGGGAATGCAAAGCGGAGGATAGGCAACGCAAGGCAATGCAAAGTGAAGGCAAGACAACCCAAGCAAGGCTAAAGCAAGGGGAGGCAAGGCAAGGCAAGGGTAACGGAAGGCACGGGAAGGCAAGACAAGGGTAACGGAAGGTTCGACCAGGCAAGGGAAGGACAAGGCCAGGCACGGCAAGGCAAGGCAAGACTAAGGCAAGGCAACGCAAGGTTAAGCAATGCACGGCAAGGCAAGGAAAGTGTAACAGAAGGCAAGGCAAGGCAAGGCAAAGCAAAGCAAGGCAAGGGTAAAGGAAGGCACGGCAAGGCAAGACAAGGGTAACGGAAGTCACGGCAAGGCAAGGGAAGGGCATGGCACGGCAAGGCAAGGTAAGGCAAGGCTAAGGCAAGGCAATGCCATGCAAGGCCAGGTTAAAGGAAGGCAAGACAAGCAAGGCTAACGCAAGGGGAGACAAAGCTAATGCACGAAAATGCAAGGCTAGGTAATGCACGGCAAGGCAAAGAAAGGGTAACAGAAGGCAAGGCAAGGGAAGGTAAGCTAAGGCTTAGGCAAGGCAATGCCATGCAAGGCCAGGTTAAGGGAAGGCAAGACAAGCAAGGCTAAGGCAAGGGGAGTCAATGCTATGGCACGACAACGCAAGGCTAGGCAATGCACGGCAGGGCAAGGAAAGGTTAACGGGAAGTAAGGAACGGCAAGGCAATGCAAAGCTGAGGAAAGGGAACGCAAGGCAATGCAATGTTAAGGCAAGGCAAGCCAAGCAAGGCTAAGGCAAGGGGAGGCAAGGCAAGGCAAGGGTAACGGAAGACACGGCAAGGCAAGACAAGTGTAACGGAAGGCTCGGCAAGGCAAGGGGAGACAAGTCTAAGGCACGACAACGAAAGGCGAGGCAATGCACGGCAAGGCAAGGCAAGGAAAGGGTAACAGAAGGCACAGCAAGGCAAGCAAAGGGTAAAGGAAGGCAAGGCAAGACAAGGAAAAGCAAGGGAAGGGAAGGGTAACTGAAGGCAAGGCAATGTAAGGGAAGGACAAGGCAAGGCAAGGTAAGGCAAGGCTAAGGCAACGCAACGCAAAGCAAGGCAACGCGAAGTTTAGGCAAGGCAAGGAAAGGGTAACGCTACGCAAGGCACGGCAAGGCAAGGAAAACGTAATGGAAGGCAAGGCACGGCAAGGCAAGGCAAGGCTAATGCAAGCAACGCAAGGCAACGCCAATTTCAGGCAAGGCAAGGAAAGGGTAACAGAAGGCAAAGCAATGCAAGGCAAAGCAAGGCAATGAAAGGGTAACGCAAGGCAAGGCAAGGGAAGGACAAGGCAAGGCAAGGCAAGGAAAGGCTAAGGCAAGGCATCAGAAGGCTACGCAATGCACCTCAAGGCTAGGGAAGCGTAACGGAAGGCAGGGCAATGCAAGACAAATAAAGGCAAGGCAAGGGTAAAGGAAGGCACGGCAAGAGAAGGGAAAGACAAGGCAAGGCAAGGCAAAGCAAGGCAAGGATAAGGCAAGGCAACTCATAGCAAGTCAAGGTTAAGGCAAGGCAAGCCAAGCAAGGCTGAGGAAAGGGGAGACAAGGCTAAGGCACGACAACGCAATTCTAGGCAATGCACGGCAAGGCAATGCAAGGCAAAGCAAGGCAAGGAAAGGCAAGGGAAGGACAAGGCAAGGCACGGCAAGGCAAGGCAAGGCTAAGGCAACGCAAGGCAACGCAAGCCAACACGAAGTTAAGGCAAGGCAAGGAAAGGGTAACGGAATGCAAGGCACGGAAAGGCAAGGAAAGGGTAACGAAAGGCAAGGCACGGCAAGGCAAGGCAAGGCTAAGGCAAGGCAACGCAAGTCAACGCAAATTTAAGGCAAGGCAAGGAAAGGGTAACAGAAAGCACGGCAATGCAAGGCAAAGCAAGGCAAGGAAAGGGTAATGGAAGGCAAGGTACGGCAAGGCAAGGCAAGGCTAAGGCAAGGCAACGCAAGTCAACGCAAATTTAAGGCAAGGCAAGGAAAGGGTAACAGAAAGCACGGCAATGCAAGGCAAAGCAAGGCAAGGAAAGGGTAATGGAAGGCAAGGCAAGGCAAGGCAAAGGAAGGCAAGGCAAGTCAAAGTAAGGCAAAGCAAGGCAAGGGAAGTGTAACGAAAGGGACGGCAAGGTAAAGGAAGGAAAATGCAAGGCAGGGCAAGGCAAGGAAAGGCTAAGGTAAGGCAACGCAAGGTTAGGCAATGCACGGCAAGGCAAGGGAAGGGTAACGGAAGGCAAGGCAAGGGAATGCAAAGCAAGGCAAGGAAAGTGTAACAGAAGGTACGGCAAGGCAAGGGAAGGACAAGCAAGGCATGGCAAGGGAAGGCAAGGATAAGGCAAGGCAACGCAAGGCTAGGCAATGCACGGCAAGGCAAGGAAAGGGTAAAGAAAGGTAAGGCACGTCAAGGCAATGCAAAGCTGAGGAAAGGCAACGCAAGGCAATGCAAAGTGAAGGCAAGAGAACTCAAGCAAGGCTAAAGCAAGGGGAGGCAAGGCAAGGCAAGGGTAACGGAAGGCACGGCAAGGCAAGGAAAGGGTAACGGAAGGCACGGCAAGGCAAGACAAGGGTAACGGAAGGTTCGGCCAGGCAAGGGAAGGACAAGGCAAGGCACGGCAAGGCAAGGCAAGGCTAAGTCAAGGCAACGCAAGGTTAAGCAATGCACGGCAAGGGAAGTCAAAGGAAGGCAAGGCAAGTCAAAGTAAGGCAAAGCAAGGCAAGGCAAGTGTAACGAAAGGGACGGCAAGGTAAAGGAAGGAAAATGCAAGGCACGGCAAGGCAAGGAAAGGCTAAGGCAAGGCAACGCAAGGTTAGGCAATGCACGGCAAGGCAAGGGAAGGGAAACGGAAGGCAAGGCAAGGGAATGCAAAGCAAGGCAAGGAAAGTGTAACAGAAGGTACGGCAAGGCAAGGGAAGGACAAGCAAGGCATGGCAAGGCAAGGCAACCCAAGGCAAGGCAAGGCTAAGGCAAGGCATCGTAAGGCAAGGCAAGGCAAGGTTAAGGTAAGGCAAGCCAAGCAAGGCTAAGTTAAGGGGAGGCAAGGCTAAGCCACGAAAACGCAAGGCAAGGCAATGCACGGCACGGCAAGGAATGGGTAACGGATTGCAAGGCACGGCAAAGCAACGCAAGGCTATGGCAAGGCAACGCAAAGCAACGTAAAGTTAAGGCAAGGCAAGGAAAGGGTAACGGAAGGCACGGCAAGGCAAGGGAAATACAAGGCAAAGCAAGGCAAGGTTAAGGCAAGGCAAGCCAAGCAAGGCTAAGGCAAGGGGAGACAAGGCTAAGACACGACAACGCAAGGCTAGGCAATGCACGGCAAGGCAAGGAAAGGGTAACAGAAGGCAAGGCAATGCAAGGCAAAGCAAGGTAAATAAAGGGTAACGGAAGGCACAGCAAGGCAAGGAAAGCGTAACGGAAGGCAAGGCAAGGCAAGGCAAAGCAAGGCAACGCAAGGGTAACTGAAGGCATGACAAGGCAAGGCAAGGGAAGGACAAGGCAAGGCACGGCATGGCAAGGCAAGGCTAAGGCAAGGCAACGCCAAGTTAAGGCAAGGAAAGGGTAACAGAAAGCACGGCAATGCAAGGCAAAGCAAGGCAAGGAAAGGGTAATGGAAGGCAAGGCAAGGCAAGTCAAAGGAAGGCAAGGCAAGTCAAAGTAAGGCAAAGCAAGGCAAGGCAAGTGTAACGAAAGGGACGGCAAGGCAAGGGAAGGAAAGTGCAAGGCAGGGCAAGGCAAGGAAAGGCTAAGGCAAGGCAACGCAAGGCTAGGCAATGCACGGCAAGGCAAGGGAAGGGTAACGGAAGGCAAGGCAAGGGAAGGCAAAGCAAGGCAAGGGAATTGTAACGGAAGGCACGGAAAGGCAAGGGAAGGACAAGGCAAGGCAATCCAAGAAAGGCTAAGGTAAGGGGAGAGAACGCTAAGGGAGGACAACGCACGGCTCGGTAATGCACGGCAAGGCAAGGAAAGTTTAACGCAAGGGAAGGCAAAGCAAGGCAAGGCAAGCGTAACGGAAGGCAAGTGCAGGGCAAGGCGAGGCAAGGCTAAGGCTACCCAATGGAAGGCAAGGCAATGCAATGTTTAGGCAAGGCAAGGAAAGGGTAACGGAAGGCAAGGCACGGCAAGGCAAGGAAAGGGTAAGTGAAGGCAAGGCACGGCAACGCAAGGCAAGGGTACGGCGAGGCAGCGCAAGGCAACGCAAAGTTAAGGCAAGGCAAGGAAAGGGTAACGGAAGGGAAGGCAAAGCAAGGCAAGGCAAGTGAAACGGAAGGCACGGCACGGCAAGTCATGGCAAGGCTAAGGCAAGGCAACTCAAGGAAACGCAAAGTTGAGGCAAGGCAAGGCAAGGCAAGGCTAAGGCAAGGTTAAGGCAAGGTAAGCCAAGCAAGGCTAAGGCAAGGGGAGTCAAGGCTAAGGCACCACAGCGTAAGGCTTGGCAACGCACGGCACGGCAAGGCAAGTGTAACGGAAGGCACGGCAAGGCAAGGGTAAGGGAAAGCAAGGCACGGCTAGTCCAGGCAAGGCTTAAGCAACGCAAAGGAAAGGCAAGGAAACGGTAACGGAAGGCAAGGCACGGTTAAGGCAATTAAAGCGTAACGGAAGACAAGGCAAAGCACGGAAAAGCAAGGCAAGGGAAGGGTAACGGAAGGCACGGCAAGGCAAGGGAAAGACAAGGCAAGGCACGGCAATTCCAGGCAAGGACAATGCAAGGCAACGAAAAGCATGGCAAGGTTAAGGCAAGGCAAGGCAAGGAAGGCTAAGGAAAGGGGTGACAAGGCTAAGCCAGGAAAACGCAAAACTAGGCAATGCAGGGCAAGGCAAGGAAAGGGTAACGGAAGGCAAGGAAAGGCAAGGAAAAGCAAGGCAAGGGAGGTGTAACGGAAGGCACAGCAAGGCAAGGGAAGGACAAGGCCAGGCACGGGAAGGCAAAGCAAGGCTAAGTCAAGGCAACACAAGGCTAGGCAATGCACGGCAAGGCAAGGAAAGGGCAAAGGAATGTAAGGCATGGCAAGGCAATGCAAAGCTGAGGAAAGGCAACGCAAGGAAATGCAAAGTGAAGGCAACGCAACCCAAGCAAGTCTAAGGCAAGGGGAGGCAAGGGAAGGCAAGGGTAAAGGAAGGCACGGCAAGACAAGAAAAGGGTAACGGAATGCTCGGCAAGGCAACGCAAGGCTACCCAATGCAAGGCAATGCAAGGAAAGGGTAACGGAAGGCAAGGCAAGGCAAGGCTAAGGCACGACAATGCAAGACTAGGCAATGCACGGATAAGGCAAGGAAAGGGTAACTGAAGGGAAGGCAAGGCAAGGCAAAGCAAGGCAAGGCAAGGTTAAAGGAATCACGTCAAGGCAAGACAAGGGTAACGGAAGGCACGGCAAGGCAAGGGAAAGACATAGGAAGGCAAGGTAAGGCAAGGCTAAGGCAAGGCAATGCTCTTCAAGGCCAGGTAAAGGGAAGGCAAGACAAGCAAGGTTAAGGCAATGGGAGACAAAGCTAATGCACGTCAACACAATGCTAGGCAATGCACGGCAAGGCAAGGAAAGGGTAACAGAAGACAAGGCAAGGCAAGGTAAGGCAAACTAAGGCAAGGAAATGCCATGCAAGGCCAGGTTAAGGGAAGGCAGGACAAGCAAGGCTAAGGCAAGGGGAGTCAAGGCCAAGGCAAGACAACGCAAGGCTAGGCAATGCACAGGAAGGCAAGGAAATTGTAACGGAAGGGAAGGCAAAGCAAGACAAGGCAAGGGTAACAGAAGGCATGGCAAGGCAAGGGAAGGACAAGGCAAGGCAAGGCAAGGATAAGGCAAAGCAACGCAAAGCAAGGCAAGGTTAAGGCAAGGCAAGCCAAGCAAGGCTAAGGCAAGGGGAGACAAGGCTAAGGCACGACAACGCAAGGCTAGGCAATGCACGGCAAGGCAAGGAAAGGGTAACAGAAGGCAAGGCAATGCAAGGCAAAGCAAGGCAAGGAAAGGGTAACGGAAGACACAGGAAAGCACGGAAAGCGTAAAGAAAGGCAAGGCAAGGCAAGGCAAAACAAGGCAAGGCAAGGGTAACTGAAGGCGTGGCAAGGCAAGGGAAGGACAAGGCAAGGCACGGCAAGGCAAGGCAAGGCTTATACAACGCAACACAACGCAAGGTAACGCGAAGTTAACGCAATGCAAGGAAAGGGTAATGGAAGGCAAGGCACGGAAAGGCAAGGAAAGGGTATCGAAGGCAAGACACGACAAGGAAAGACAAGGTTAAGGCAAGGCAACGCAAGTCAACGCAAAGTAAAAGCAAGACAAGGAAAGGGTAACAGAAAGCAAGGCAATCCAAGGCAAAGCAAGGGAAGGAAAGGGTAACGGAAGGCAAGGCAAGGCAACGCAAAGCAAAGCAAGGCAAGTCAAAGCAAGGCAAAGCAAGGCAAGGCAAGGTTAACGGACGGGACAGCAAGGCATGGGAAGGACAAGGCAAGGCAGGGCAAGGCAAGGAAAGGCTAAGGCAAGGCAACGCAAGTCTAGGCATTGCACGGCAAGGCAAGGAAAGGGTAACGGAAGGCAAGGCAAGGCAAGGCAAAGCAAAGCAAGGGAACTGTAACGGAAGGCACGGCAAGGCAACGTAAGGGTAAGGGAAGGCACGGCAAGGGAAGGGAAGGAAAATGCAAGGCAGGGCAAGGCAAGGAAAGGCTAAGGCAAGGCAACGCAAGGCTAGGCAATGCACGGCAAGGGAAGGGAAGGGTAACGGAAGGCAAGGAAAGGCAAGGCAAAGCAAGGCAAGGGAAGTGTAACGGAAGGCACGGCAAGGCAAGGGAAGGACAAGGCAAGGCACGGCAAGGGAAGGCAAGGCTAAGGCAAGGCAACGCAAGGCTAGTCAATGCACCACAAGGCAAGGAAAGGGTAAAGAAAGGTAAGGCACGTCAAGGCAAAGCAAAGCTGTGGAAAGGCAACGCAAGGCAATGCGAAGTGAAGGGAAGACAACCCAAGCAAAGCTAAAGCAAGGGGAGGCAAGGCAAGGAAAGGGTGACAGAAGGCACGGCAAGGCAAGGTAAGGCAGGGCTAAGGCAAGGCAAGGGTTACAGAAGACAAGGCAATGCAACGTAAGGCAAGGCTTAGGCAAGGCAATGTCATGCAAGGCGGGTTTAAGGGAAGGCAAGAAAAGAAAGGCTAAGGCAAGGGGAGTCAATGTTAAGGCACGACAATGCAAGGCTAGGCAGTGCACGGCAAGGCAAGGATAGGGTAAAGGAAGGGTAGGCAATGCAAGACAAGGCAAGGGTAAGGTAAGGCACGGCACGGAACGTCAAGGCAAGGCCAAGGCAACACATGGCTGGGCAATGCTCGGCAAGGCAACGTAAGGGTAAGGGAAGGCACGGCAAGGCAAGGGAAGGACAAGACAAGGCACGGCAAGGCAAGGCAAGGCTAAGGCAACGCAACGCAACGCAAGGCAACGCAAAGTTAACGCAAAGCAAGGGTAACGGAAAGGAAGGCACCGCAAGGCAAGGAAAGGGTAACGGAATGCAAGGCACGGCAAGGCAACGCAAGGCTAAGGCAAGGGGAGTCAATGCAATGGCACGACAACGCAAGGCTAGGCAATGCACGGCAAGGCAAGTAAAGGGTAACGGAAAGTAAGAAACGGCAAGGCAATGCAAAGCTGAGTAAAGGGAACGCAAGGCAATGCAATGTTAAGGCAAGGCAAGCCAAGCAAGGCTAAGGCAAGGGGAGGCAAGGCAAGGCAAGGGTAACGGAAGACACGGCAAGGCAAGACAAGGGTAACGGAAGGCTCGGCAAGGCAAGGGGAGACAAGTCTAAGGCACGACAACGCAAGGCGAGGCAATGCACGGCAAGGCAAGGAAAGGGTAACAGAAGGCAAGGCAATGCAAGGCAAAGCAAGGCAAGGAAAGGGTAACAGAAGGCACAGCAAGGCAAGGAATGGGTAACGGATTGCAAGGCACGGCAAAGCAACGCAAGGCTATGGCAAGGCAACGCAAGCCAACGCAAAGTTAAGGCAAGGCAACGAAAGGGTAACGGAAGGGAAGGCAAGGCACGGAAAAGCAAGGCAAGACAAGGGTAACGGAAGGCACGGCATGGCAAGGGAAAGACAAGGCAAGGCAAGGCCAGGCAAGGCAAGGATAAGGGAAAGCAACGCAAGGCAAGGCAAGGTTAAGGCAAGGCAAGCCGAGCAAGGCTAAGGCAAGGGGAGACAAGGCTAAGGCACGACAACTCAAGGCTAGGCAATGCACGGCAAGGCAAGGAAAGGGTAACAGAAGGCAAGGCAATGCAAGGCAAAGCAAGGCAAATAAAGGGTAACGGAAGGCACAGCAAGGCAAGGAAAGCGTAACGGAAGACAAGGCAAGGCAAAGCAAGGCAAGGCAAGGGTAACTGAAGGCATGACAAGGGAAGGCAAGGGAAGGACAAGGCACGGCACGGTAAGGCAAGGCAAGGCTTATACAACGAAACGCAACGCAAGGCAACGCGAAGTTAAGGCACGGCAAGGAAAGGGTAACGGAAGGCAATGCACGGAAAGGCAAGGAAAGGGTATCAGAAGGCAAGGCACGGCAAGGCAAGGCAAGGCTAAGGCAAGGCAACGCAACGTTAAGGCAAGGCAAGGAAAGGGTAACAGAAAGCAAGGCAATGCAAGGCAAAGCAAGGCAAGGAAAGGGTAACGGAACGGAAGGGAAGGCAAGGCAAGTCAAAGCAAGGCAATGCAAGGCAAGGCAAGGGTAACGAAAGTGACGGCAAGACATGGGAAGGAAAAGGCAAGACAGGGCAAAGCAGGGAAAGGCTAAGGCAAGGCAACGCACGGCTAGGCAATGCACGGCAAGGCAAGGAAAGGGTAACGGAAGGCAAGGCAAGGGAAGGCAAAGCAAGGCAAGGGAAGTGTAACGGAAGGCACGGCAAGGCAAGGGAAGGACAAGGCAAGGCAATCCAAGCAAGGCTAAGGTAACGGGAGAGAACGCTATGGCAGGACAACGCAAGGCTAGGCAATGCACGGCAAGGCAAGGAAAGTTTAACGCAAGGGAAGGCAAAGCAAGGCAAGGCAAGCGTAACGGAAGGCAAGTGCAGGGCAAGGCGAGGCAAGGCTAAGGCTACCCATTGGAAGGCAAGGCAATGCCATGTTTAGGCAAGGCTAAGGAAAGGTTAAGGCAAGGTAAGCCAAGCAAGGCTAATGCAAGGGGAGTCAAGGCTAAGGCACGACAGCGTAAGGCTTGGCAATGCACGGCACGGCAAGGCAAGTGTAACGGAAGGCACGGCAAGGCAAGGGTAAGGGAAAGCAAGGCACGGTTAGTCATGCAAAGGCTTAGGCAACGCAAAGTTAAGGAAAGGCAAGGAAACGGTAACGGAAGGTAAGGCACGGTTAAGGTAATTAAAGGGTAACGGAAGACAAGGCAAGGCACGGAAAAGCAAGGCAAGGCAAGGGTAACGGAAGGCACGGCAAGGCAAGGGAAAGACAAGGCAAGGCACAGCAAGTTCAGGCAAGGACATGGAAAGGCAACGAAAATCATGGCAAGGTTAAGGCAAGGGAAGGCAAGGAAGGCTAAGGAAAGGGGTGATAAGGCTAAGCCACGAAAACGCAACGCTAGGCAATGCACGGCAAGGCAAGGAAAGGGTAACGGAAGGCAAGGAAAGGCAAGTAAAAGCAAGGCAAGGGAAGTGTAACGGAAGGCACAGCAAGGCAAGGGAAGGACAAGGCCAGGCACGGGAAGGCAAAGCAAGGCTAAGTCAAGGCAACACAAGGCTAGGCAATGCACGACAAGGCAAGCAAAGGGCAAAGGAAGGTAAGGCATGGTAAGGCAATGTAAAGCAGGAGGAAAGGCAACGCAAGGAAATGCAAAGTGAAGGCAACGCAACCCAAGCAAGGCTAAGGCAAGGGGAGGCAAGGGAAGGCAAGGGTAAAAGAAGGCACGGCAAGGCAAGGGAAAGAAAAGGCAAGGCAAGGCAAAGCAAGGCAAGGATAAGGCAAGGCAAGCCAAGCAAGGCTAAGGCAAGGGGAGACAAGCCTAAGGCACGGCAACGCAAGGCTAGGCAATGCACGGCAACGCAAGGAAAGGGTTACTGAAGGCAAGGCAAGAAAAGCAAAGCAAGGCAAGGCAAGGTTAAAGGAAACATGGCAATGCAAGACAAGGGTAACGGAAGGCACGGCAAGGCAAGGGAAAGACATGGGAAGGCAAGGTAAGGCAAGGCTAAGGCAAGGCGATGCTATTCAAGGCCACGTTAAGGGAAGGCAATACAAGCAATGTTAAGGCAATGGGAGACAAAGGTAATGCACGTGAACACAATGCTAGGAAATACACGGCAAGGCAAGGACAGGGTAACAGAAGACAAGGCAAGGCAAGGTAAGGCAAAGCTAAGGCAAGGCAATGCCATGCAAGGCCAGGTTAAGGGAAGGCAGGACAAGCAAGGCAAAGGCAAGGGGAGTCAAGGCCAAGGAACGACAACGCAAGGCTAGGCAATGCACGGGAAGGCAAGGAAAGTGTAACGGAAGGGAAGGATAAGCAAGACAAGGCAAGGGTAACAGAAGTCATGGCAAGGCAAGGGAAAGACAAGGCAAGGCACGGCAAGGCAAGGCAAGGCTAAGGCAAGGCAACCCAAGGCAACGCAAAGTTAAGGCAAGGCACGGAAAAGGTAACGGAAGGCAAGGCAAGGAACGGAAAAGCAAGGGAAGGCAAGGGTAACGGAAGGCACGGCAAGGCAAGGGATAGACAAGGCAAGGCAAGGCAAGAATAAGGCAAAGCAACGCAAAGCAAGGCAAGGTTAAGGCAAGGCAAGCCAAGCAAAGCTAAGGCAAGTGGAGACAAGGCTAAGGCACGACAACGCATGGCTAGGCAATGCACGGCAAGGCAAGGAAAGGGTAACAGAAGGCAAGGCAATGCAAGGCAAAGCAAGGCAAGGAAAGGGTAACGGAAGGCACAGCAAAGCACGGAAAGCGTAAAGAAAGGCAAGGCAAGGCAAGGCAAAGCAAGGCAAGGCAAGGGTAACTGAAGGCGTGGCAAGGCAAGCGAAGGACAAGACAAGGCACGGCAAGGCAAGGCAGGGATTATACAACGCAACAAAACGCAGGCAACGCGAAGTTAAGGCAAGGCAAGGAAAGGGTAATGGAAGGCAAGGCACGGAAAGGCAAGGAAAGGGTATGGAATGCAAGACACGGCAAGGCAAGGCAAGGTTAAGGCAAGGCAACGCAAGTCAACACAAAGTAAAGGCAAGGCAATGAATGGGTAACGGAAAGCAAGGCAATGCAAGGCAAAGCAAGGGAAGGAAAGGGTAACGGAAGGCAAGGCAAGGCAACGCAAAGCAAAGCAAGGCAAGTCAAAGCAAGGCAAAGCAAGGCAAGGCAAGGTTAACGGAAGGGACAGCAAGGCATGGGAAGGACAAGGCAAGACAGGGTAAGGCATGGAAAGGCTAAGGCAAGGCAACGCAAGGCTAGGCAATGCACGGCAAGGCAACGTAAGGGTAAGGGAAGAGACGGCAAGGCAAGGCAAAGCAAGGCAAGAGAACTGTAACGGAAGGCACGGCAAGGCAACGTAAGGGTATGGGAAGGCACGGCAAGGCAAGGGAAGGAAAATGCAAGGCAGGGCAAGGCAAGGAAAGGCTAAGGCAAGGCAACGCAAGGCTAGGCAATGCACGGCAAGGAAGGGAATGGTAACGGAAGGCAAGGCAGGGCAAGGCAAAGCAAGGAAAGGGAAGTGTAACGGAAGGCACGGCAAGGCAAGGGAAGGACAAGGCAAGACACGGCAAGGGAAGGCAAGGCTAAGGCAAGGCAACGTAAGGCTAGGCAATGAACGGCAAGGCAAGGAAAGGGTAAAGAAAGGTAAGGCACGTCAAGGCAATGCAAAGCTGTGGAAAGGCAACGCAAGGCAATGCGAAGTGAAGGGAAGACAACCCAAGCAAGGCTAAAGCAAGGGGAGGCAAGGCAAGGCAAGGGTAACGGAAGGCACGGCAAGGCAAGGGAAAGAAAAGGCAAGGCAAGGCAAAGCAAGGCAAGGATAAGGCAAGGCAAGCCAAGCAAGGCTAAGGCAAGGGGAGACAAGCCTAAGGCACGGCAACGCAAGGCTAGGCAATGCACGGCAAGGCAAGGAAAGGGTAACAGAAGGTAAAGCATTGCAAGGCAAAGCAAGGCAAGAAACGGGTTACGGAAGGCAGAGGAAGGCAAGGAAAGGGTAACGGAAGGCAAGGCAAGGCAAGGCAAAGCAAGGCAAGGCAAGGGTAACTGAAGGCATGGCAAGGCAAGGGAAGGACAAGGCACGGCACGGCAAGGGAAGGCAAGGCTAAGGCAACGCAACGCAAGTCAACGCAAATTTAAGGCAAGGCAAGGAAAGGGTAACAGAAAGCACGGCAATGAAGGCCAAGCAAGGCAAGGAAAGGTTAATGGAAGGCAAGGCAAGGCAAGTCAAAGGAAGGCAAGGCAAGTCAAAGTAAGGCAAAGCAAGGCAAGCCAAGTGTAACGAAAGGGACGGCAAGGCAAGGGAAGGAAAATATGCAAGGCAGGGTAAGGCAAAGAAAGGCTAAGGCAAGGCAAAGCAAGGCTAACCAATGCACGGCAAGGCAAGGGAAGGGTAACGGAAGGCAAGGCAAGGGAAGGCAAAGCAAGGCAAGGAAAGGGTAACGGAAGGCACAGCAAAGCACGGAAAGCGTAAAGAAAGGCAAGGCAAGGCAAGGCAAAGCAAGGCAAGGCAAGGGTAACTGAAGGCGTGGCAAGGCAAGCGAAGGACAAGACAAGGCACGGCAAGGCAAGGCAAGGCTTATACAACGCAACAAAACGCAGGCAACGCGAAGTTAAGGCAAGGCAAGGAAAGGGTAATGGAAGGCAAGGCACGGAAAGGCAAGGAAAGGGTATGGAATGCAAGACACGGCAAGGCAAGGCAAGGTTAAGGCAAGGCAACGCAAGTCAACACAAAGTAAAGGCAAGGCAATGAAAGGGTAACGGAAAGTAAGGCAATGCAAGGCAAAGCAAGGGAAGGAAAGGGTAACGGAAGGCAAGGCAAGGCAACGCAAAGCAAAGCAAGGCAAGTCAAAGCAAGGCAAAGCAAGGCAAGGCAAGGTTAACGGAAGGGACAGCAAGGCATGGGAAGGACAAGGCAAGACAGGGTAAGGCAAGGAAAGGCTAAGGCAAGGCAACGCAAGGCTAGGCAATGCACGGCAAGGCAACGTAAGGGTAAGGGAAGACACGGCAAGGCAAGGCAAAGCAAGGCAAGAGAACTGTAACGGAAGGCACGGCAAGGCAACGTAAGGGTAAGGGAAGGCACGGCAAGGCAAGGGAAGGAAAATGCAAGGCAGGGCAAGGCAAGGAAAGGCTAAGGCAAGGCAACGCAAGGCTAGGCAATGCACGGCAAGGAAGGGAATGGTAACGGAAGGCAAGGCAGGGCAAGGCAAAGCAAGGAAAGGGAAGTGTAACGGAAGGCACCGCAAGGCAAGGGAAGGACAAGGCAAGACACGGCAAGGGAAGGCAAGGCTAAGGCAAGGCAACGTAAGGCTAGGCAATGAACGGCAAGGCAAGGAAAGGGTAAAGAAAGGTAAGGCACGTCAAGGCAATGCAAAGCTGTGGAAAGGCAACGCAAGGCAATGCGAAGTGAAGGGAAGACAACCCAAGCAAGGCTAAAGCAAGGGGAGGCAAGGCAAGGCAAGGGTAACGGAAGGCACGGCAAGGCAAGGGAAAGAAAAGGCAAGGCAAGGCAAAGCAAGGCAAGGATAAGGCAAGGCAAGCCAAGCAAGGCTAAGGCAAGGGGAGACAAGCCTAAGGCACGGCAACGCAAGGCTAGGCAATGCACGGCAAGGCAAGGAAAGGGTAACAGAAGGTAAAGCATTGCAAGGCAAAGCAAGGCAAGAAACGGGTTACGGAAGGCAGAGGAAGGCAAGGAAAGGGTAACGGAAGGCAAGGCAAGGCAAGGCAAAGCAAGGCAAGGCAAGGGTAACTGAAGGCATGGCAAGGCAAGGGAAGGACAAGGCACGGCACGGCAAGGGAAGGCAAGGCTAAGGCAACGCAACGCAAGTCAACGCAAATTTAAGGCAAGGCAAGGAAAGGGTAACAGAAAGCACGGCAATGAAGGCCAAGCAAGGCAAGGAAAGGTTAATGGAAGGCAAGGCAAGGCAAGTCAAAGGAAGGCAAGGCAAGTCAAAGTAAGGCAAAGCAAGGCAAGCCAAGTGTAACGAAAGGGACGGCAAGGCAAGGGAAGGAAAATATGCAAGGCAGGGTAAGGCAAAGAAAGGCTAAGGCAAGGCAAAGCAAGGCTAACCAATGCACGGCAAGGCAAGGGAAGGGTAACGGAAGGCAAGGCAAGGGAAGGCAAAGCAAGGCAAGGAAAGGGTAACGGAAGGCACAGCAAAGCACGGAAAGCGTAAAGAAAGGCAAGGCAAGGCAAGGCAAAGCAAGGCAAGGCAAGGGTAACTGAAGGCGTGGCAAGGCAAGCGAAGGACAAGACAAGGCACGGCAAGGCAAGGCAAGGCTTATACAACGCAACAAAACGCAGGCAACGCGAAGTTAAGGCAAGGCAAGGAAAGGGTAATGGAAGGCAAGGCACGGAAAGGCAAGGAAAGGGTATGGAATGCAAGACACGGCAAGGCAAGGCAAGGTTAAGGCAAGGCAACGCAAGTCAACACAAAGTAAAGGCAAGGCAATGAAAGGGTAACGGAAAGTAAGGCAATGCAAGGCAAAGCAAGGGAAGGAAAGGGTAACGGAAGGCAAGGCAAGGCAACGCAAAACAAAGCAAGGCAAGTCAAAGCAAGGCAAAGCAAGGCAAGGCAAGGTTAACGGAAGGGACAGCAAGGCATGTGAAGGACAAGGCAAGACAGGGTAAGGCAAGGAAAGGCTAAGGCAAGGCAACGCAAGGCTAGGCAATGCACGGCAAGGCAACGTAAGGGTAAGGGAAGACACGGCAAGGCAAGGCAAAGCAAGGCAAGAGAACTGTAACGGAAGGCACGGCAAGGCAACGTAAGGGTAAGGGAAGGCACGGCAAGGCAAGGGAAGGAAAATGCAAGGCAGGGCAAGGCAAGGAAAGGCTAAGGCAAGGCAACGCAAGGCTAGGCAATGCACGGCAAGGAAGGGAATGGTAACGGAAGGCAAGGCAGGGCAAGGCAAAGCAAGGAAAGGGAAGTGTAACGGAAGGCACCGCAAGGCAAGGGAAGGACAAGGCAAGACACGGCAAGGGAAGGCAAGGCTAAGGCAAGCAACGTAAGGCTAGGCAATGAACGGCAAGGCAAGGAAAGGGTAAAGAAAGGTAAGGCACGTCAAGGCAATGGAAAGCTGTGGAAAGGCAACGCAAGGCAATGCGAAGTGAAGGGAAGACAACCCAAGCAAGGCTAAAGCAAGGGGAGGCAAGGCAAGGCAAGGGTAACGGAAGGCACGGCAAGGCAAGGGAAAGAAAAGGCAAGGCAAGGCAAAGCAAGGCAAGGATAAGGCAAGGCAAGCCAAGCAAGGCTAAGGCAAGGGGAGACAAGCCTAAGGCACGGCAACGCAAGGCTAGGCAATGCACGGCAAGGCAAGGAAAGGGTAACAGAAGGTAAGGCATTGCAAGGCAAAGCAAGGCAAGAAACGGGTTACGGAAGGCAGAGGAAGGCAAGGAAAGGGTAACGGAAGGCAAGGCAAGGCAAGGCAAGGCAAAGCAAGGCAAGGCAAGGGTAACTGAAGGCATGGCAAGGCAAGGGAAGGACAAGGCACGGAACGGCAAGGGAAGGCAAGGCTAAGGCAACGCAACGCAAGTCAACGCAAATTTAAGGCACGGCAAGGAAAGGGTAACAGAAAGCACGGCAATGAAGGCCAAGCAAGGCAAGGAAAGGTTAATGGAAGGCAAGGCAAGGCAAGTCAAAGGAAGGCAAGGCAAGTCAAAGTAAGGCAAAGCAAGGCAAGCCAAGTGTAACGAAAGGGACGGCAAGGCAAGGGAAGGAAAATATGCAAGGCAGGGTAAGGCAAAGAAAGGCTAAGGCAAGGCAAAGCAAGGCTAACCAATGCACGGCAAGGCAAGGGAAGGGTAACGGAAGGCAAGGCAAGGGAAGGCAAAGCAAGGCAAGGAAAGGGTAACGGAAGGCACAGCAAAGCACGGAAAGCGTAAAGAAAGGCAAGGCAAGGCAAGGCAAAGCAAGGCAAGGCAAGGGTAACTGAAGGCGTGGCAAGGCAAGCGAAGGACAAGACAAGGCACGGCAAGGCAAGGCAAGGCTTATACAACGCAACAAAACGCAGGCAACGCGAAGTTAAGGCAAGGCAAGGAAAGGGTAATGGAAGGCAAGGCACGGAAAGGCAAGGAAAGGGTATGGAATGCAAGACACGGCAAGGCAAGGCAAGGTTAAGGCAAGGCAACGCAAGTCAACACAAAGTAAAGGCAAGGCAATGAAAGGGTAACAGAAAGCAAGGCAATGCAAGGCAAAGCAAGGGAAGGAAAGGGTAACGGAAGGCAAGGCAAGGCAACGCAAAGCAAAGCAAGGCAAGTCAAAGCAAGGCAAAGCAAGGCAAGGCAAGGTTAACGGAAGGGACAGCAAGGCATGTGAAGGACAAGGCAAGACAGGGTAAGGCAAGGAAAGGCTAAGGCAAGGCAACGCAAGGCTAGGCAATGCACGGCAAGGCAACGTAAGGGTAAGGGAAGACACGGCAAGGCAAGGCAAAGCAAGGCAAGAGAACTGTAACGGAAGGCACGGCAAGGCAACTTAAGGGTAAGGGAAGGCACGGCAAGGCAAGGGAAGGAAAATGCAAGGCAGGGCAAGGCAAGGAAAGGCTAAGGCAAGGCAACGCAAGGCTAGGCAATGCACGGCAAGGAAGGGAATGGTAACGGAAGCCAAGGCAGGGCAAGGCAAAGCAAGGAAAGGGAAGTGTAACGGAAGGCACGGCAAGGCAAGGGAAGGATAAGGCAAGACACGGCAAGGGAAGGCAAGGCTAAGGCAAGGCAACATAAGGCTAGGCAATGAACGGCAAGGCAAGGAAAGGGTAAAGAAAGGTAAGGCACGTTAAGGCAATGCAAAGCTGTGGAAAGGCAACGCAAGGCAATGCGAAGTGAAGGGAAGACAACCCAAGCAAGGCTAAAGCAAGGGGAGGCAAGGCAAGGCAAGGGTAACGGAAGGCACGGCAAGGCAAGGGAAAGAAAAGGCAAGGCAAGGCAAAGCAAGGCAAGGATAAGGCAAGGCAAGCCAAGCAAGGCTAAGGCAAGGGGAGACAAGCCTAAGGCACGGCAACGCAAGGCTAGGCAATGCACGGCAAGGCAAGGAAAGGGTAACAGAAGGTAAGGCATTGCAAGGCAATGCAAGGTAAGAAACGGGTTACGGAAGGCAGAGGAAGGCAAGGAAAGGGTAACGGAAGGCAAGGCAAGGCCAGGCAAAGCAAGGCAAGGCAAGGGTAACTGAAGGCATGGCAAGGCAAGGGAAGGACAAGGCAAGGCACGGCAAGGCAAGGCAAGGGTAAGGCAAGGCAACGCAACGCAAGGCAACGCGAAGTTAAGGCAAGGCAAGGAAAGAGTAACAGAAAGCACGGCAATGCAAGGCAAAGAAAGGCAAGGAAAGGGTAATGGAAGGCAAGGCAAGGCAAGTCAAAGGAAGGCAAGGCAAGTCAAAGTAAGGCAAAGCAAGGCAAGGCAAGTGTAACGAAAGGGACAGCAAGGCAAGGGAACGAAAATGCAAGGAAGGGCAAGGCAAGGAAAGGCTAAGGCAAAGCAACGCAAGGCTAGGCAATGCACGGCAAGGCAAGGGAAGGGTAACGGAAGGCAAGGCAAGGGAAGGCAAAGCAAGGCAAGGGAAGTGTAACGGAAGGCACGGCAAGGCAACGGAAGGACAAGGCAAGGCATGGCAAGGGAAGGCAAGGATAAGGCAAGGCAACGCAAGGCTAGGCAATGCACGGCCAGGCAAGGAAAGGGTAAAGAAAGGTAAGGCACGTCAAGGCAATGCAAAGCTGAGGAAAGGAAACGGAAGGCAATGCGAAGTGAAGGCAAGACAACCCAAGCAAGGCTAAAGCAAGGGGAGGCAAGTCAAGTCAAGGGTAACGGAAGGCACGGCAAGGCAAGGTAAGGCAGGGCTAAGGCAAGGAAAGGGTAACAGAAGACAAGGCAAGGCAAGGTAAGGCAAAGCTAAGGCAAAGCAATGCCATGCAAGGCCAGGTTAAGGGAAGGCAGGACAAGCAAGGCTAAGGCAAGGGGAGTCAAGGCCAAGGCACGACAACGCAAGGCTAGGCAATGCACGGGAAGGCAAGGAAAGCGTAACGGAAGGGAAGGCAAAGCAAGACAAGGCAAGGGTAACAGAAGGCACGGCACGGAAAGTCAAGGCAAGGCCAAGGAAACACATGGCTGGGCAATGCACGGCAAGGCAACGTAATGGAAAGGGAAGGCACGGCAAGGCAAGGGAAGGACAAGGCAAGGCACGGCAAGGCAAGGGTAATGGAAGGCACGGCAAGGCAAGACAATAGTAACGGAAGGCAAGGCACGGTAAGGCAAGGCAAGGCTAAGGCAATGCAAAGTTAAGGGAAGGCAAGTAAAGGGTAACGGAAGGCAAGGCAAGGCACGGAAAAGAAAGGCAATGCAAGGGTAACGGAAGGGACGGAATGGCAAGGGAACGACAGGGCAAGGCTGGGCAAGGCAAGGAAAGGCTAAGGCAAGGCAACGCAAGGCTAGGCACTGCACGGCAAGGCAAGGGAAGGGTAACGGAAGGCAAGGCAAGGCAAGGGAAGGACATGGGAAGGCAAGGGAAAGTAAGGCAAGGCTAAGGCAAGGAAATGCCATGCAAGTATAGGTTAAGGGAAGGCAAGACAAGCAAGGTTAAGGCAAGGGGAGACAAAGCTAATTCAAGACAACGCAAGGCTAGGCAATGCACGGCAAGGCAAGGAAAGGGTAATAGAATGCCAGGAAATGCAAGGCAAAGCAAGGCAAGGAAAGGGTAACGGAAGGCAAGGCAAAGCAAGGCAAGGGACGTCAAAGCAAGGAAAGCAAGGCAAGGCAAGGGTAACGGAAGGGACGGAATGGCAAGGGAAAGACAGGGCAAGGCTGGGCAAGGCAAGGAAAGGCTAAGGCAAGGCAACGCAAGGCTAGGCAATGCACGGCAAGGCAAGGGAAGGGTAACGGGAGGCAAGGCAAGGCAAGGCAAGGGTACAGGAAGGCACGGAAAGGAAAGACAAGGGTTTCGGAAGGCACGGCAAGACAAGGGAAGGACATGGGAAGGCAAGGGAAAGTAAGGCAAGGCTAAGGCAAGGAAATGCCATGCAAGGATAGGTTAAGGGAAGGCAAGACAAGCAAGGTTAAGGCAAGGGGAGACAAAGCTAATGCACGACATCGCAAGGCTAGGCAATGCACGGCAAGGCAAGGAAAGGGTAACAGAAGGCAAGGCAAGGCAAGGTAAGGCAAGGCTAAGGCAAGGCAATGCCATGCCAGGCCAGGTTAAGGGAAAGCAAGACAAGCACGGCTAAAGCAAGGGGATTCAAGGCTAAGGCACGACAACGCAAAGCTAGGCAATGCACGGCAAGGCAAGGAAAGGGTAACGGAAGGGAAGGCAAAGCATGAAAAGACAAGGGTAACGGAAGGCACGGCACGGCAATTCAAGGCAAGGCCAAGGCAACAGAAGGCTGGGCAAAGCACGGCAAGGCAAGGCAAGGGTAAGGGAAGGCACGGCAAGGCAAGGGAAGGACAAGCCAGGCACGGCAAGGCAAGGGTAACGGAAGGCAAGGCACGGCAAGGCAAGGCACGCCTAAGCCAACGCAACGCAACGCAAGGCAACGCGAAGTTAAGGCGAGGCAAGGTTTAGGGTAACGGAAGGCAAGGCACTGCAAGGCAAGGAAACTGTAACGGAATGCATGGCACGGCAAGGCAAGGAAAGGGTAACGGAATGAAAGGCACGGCAAGGCAACGCAAGGCTAAGGGAAGGCAAGGAAAAGGTAACGGAAGGCAAGGCAAGGCAAGGAAAAGCAAGGAAAGGCAAGGGTAACGGAAAGCACGGCAAGGCAAGGCAATGACAATGCACGTCACGGCAAGGCAATGCCAAGCTGAGGAAATTCAACGCAAGGCAATGCAAAGTGAAGGCAACACAACCCAAGCAAGGCTAAGGCAAGGGGAGGCAAGGCAAGGGAAGACAACGGTAACGGAAGGCTCGGCAAGGCAAGGGAAGGACAAGGCAAGGCACGGCAATGCAAGACAAGGGTAACGGAAGGCTCGGAAATGCAACGCAAGGCTAGGCAATGCACGGCAATGCATGTAAAGGGTAACGGAAGGCAAGACAAGGCAAGGCAAGGCAAGGTAAGGCAAGGATAAGGCAAGCCAACGCAAAGCAAGGCAAGGTTAAGGCAAGGCAAGCCAAGCAAGGCTAAGGCAAGGGGAGACAAGGCTAAGGCACGACAACGCAAGGCTAGGCAATGCACGGCAAGGCAAGGAAAGGGTAACAGAAGGCAAGGCAATGCAAGGCAAAGCAAGGCAAGGAAAGGGTAACGGAAGGCACAGCAAGGCAAGGAAAGCGTAACGGAAGGGAAGGCAAGGCAAGGCAAATCAAGGCAAGGCAAGGGTAAATGAAGGCATGGCAAGGTAAGGGAAGGACAAGGAAAGGCACGGCAAGGCAAGGCAAGGCTAAGGCAAGGCAACGCAAGCCTAAGCCAACGCAACGCAACGCAAGGCAACGCTAAGTTAAGGCAAGGCAAGGTTTAGGGTAACGGAAGGCAAGGCACGGCAAGTCAAGGAAACTGTAACGGAATGCAAGGCACAGCAAGGCAAGGAACGGGTAACGGAATGAAAGGCACGGCAAGGCAACGAAAGGCTAAGGCAAGGCAAGGAATAGGTAACGGAAGGCAAGGCAAGGCAAGGAAAAGAAAGGCAAGGCAAAGGTAACGGAAGGCACAGCAAGGTAAGGGAAAGACAAGGCAAAGCAAGGCAAGGTTAAGGCAAGGCAAGCCAAGCAAGGCTAAGGCAAGGGGAGAGAAGGCTAAGACACGACAACGCAAGGCTAGGCAATGCACGGCAAGGCAAGGAAAGGGTAACAGAAGGCAAGGCAATGCAAGGCAAGGCAAAGCAAGGAAAGGGTAACGGAAGGCACAGCAAGGCAAGGAAAGGGTAACGGAAGGCAAGGCACGCAAAGGCAAGGAAAGGGTAACGGAAGGCAAGGCACGGCAAGGCAAGGCAAGGCTAAGGCAAGGCAACGCAAAGGTAAGGCAAGGCAAGGAAAGGGTAACAGAAGGTAAGGCATTGCAAGGCAAAGCAAGGCAAGAAAAGGGTAACGGAAGGCAGAGGAAGGCAAGGAAAGGGTAACGGAAGGCAAGGAAAGGCAAAGCAAGGCAAGTCAAGGGTAACTGAAGGCATGGCAAGGCAAGGCAAGGGAAGGACAAGGCAAGGCACGGCAAGGCAAGGCAAGGCTAAGGCAACGCAACGCAACGCAAGGCAACGCGAAGTTAAGGCAAGGCAAGGAAAGGGTAACAGAAAGCACGGCAATGCAAGGCAAAGAAAGGCAAGGAAAGGGTAATGGAAGGCAAGGCAAGGCAAGTCAAAGGAAGGCAAGGCAAGTCAAAATAAGGCAAAGCAAGGCAAGGCAAGTGTAACGAAAGGGACGTCAAGGCAAGGGAAGGAAAATGCAAGGAAGGGCAAGACAAGGAAAGGCTAAGGCAAAGCAACGCAAGGCTAGGCAATGCACGGCAAGGCAAGGGAAGGGTAACGGAAGGCAAGGCAAGGGAAGGCAAAGCAAGGCAAGGGAAGTGTAAAGGAAGGCACGGCAAGGCAACGGAAGGACAAGGCAAGGCATGGCAAGGGAAGGCAAGGATAAGGCAAGGCAACGCAAGGCTAGGCAATGCACGGCAAGGCAAGGAAAGGGTAAAGAAAGGTAAGGCACGTCAAGGCAATGCAAAGCTGAGGAAAGGAAACGGAAGGCAATGCGAAGTGAAGGCAAGACAACCCAAGCAAGGCTAAAGGAAGGGGAGGCAAGTCAAGTCAAGGGTAACGGAAGGCACGGCAAGGCAAGGTAAGGCAGGGCTAAGGCAAGGAAAGGGTAACAGAAGACAAGGCAAGGCAAGGTAAGGCAAAGCTAAGGCAAGGCAATGCCATGC
Source organism: Macrotis lagotis (assembly GCF_037893015.1). Taxonomy (NCBI): domain Eukaryota; kingdom Metazoa; phylum Chordata; class Mammalia; order Peramelemorphia; family Peramelidae; genus Macrotis; species Macrotis lagotis. Next base: position 37,806 of record NW_027422317.1, read on the forward strand.
AAGGCCAGGTTAAGGGAAGGCAGGACAAGCAAGGCTAAGGCAAGGGGAGTCAAGGCCAAGGCACGACAACGCAAGGCTAGGCAATGCACGGGAAGGCAAGGAAAGTGTAACGGAAGGGAAGGCAAAGCAAGACAAGGCAAGGGTAACAGAAGGCACGGCACGGAAAGTCAAGGCAAGGCCAAGGAAACACATGGCTGGGCAATGCACGGCAAGGCAACGTAATGGAAAGGGAAGGCACGGCAAGGCAAGGGAAGGACAAGGCAAGGCACGGCAAGGCAAGGGTAATGGAAGGCATGGCAAGGCAAGACAATAGTAACGGAAGGCAAGGCACGGCAAGGCAAGGCAAGGCTAAGGCAACGGAACGCAACGCAAGGCAAGGCAAAGTTAAGGCTAGGCAAGGCAAGGGTAACGGAAGGGAAGGCACGGCAAGGCAAGGAAAGGGTAACGGAAGGCACGGCAAGGCAAGACAAGGGTAAGGGAAAACAAGGCACGGCTAGTCAAGGCAAGGCTTAGGCAATGCAAAGTTAAGGGAAGGCAAGTAAAGGGTAACGGAAGGCAAGGCAAGGCACGGAAAAGAAAGGCAAGGCAAGGGTAACGGAAGGGACGGAATGGCAAGGGAAGGACAGGGCAAGGCTGGGCAAGGCAAGGAAAGGCTAAGGCAAGGCAACGCAAGGCTAGGCACTGCACGGCAAGGCAAGCGAAGGGTAACGGAAGGCAAGGCAAGGCAAGGGAAGGACATGGGAAGGCAAGGGAAAGTAAGGCAAGGCTAAGGCAAGGAAATGCCATGCAAGTATAGGTTAAGGGAAGGCAAGACAAGCAAGGTTAAGGCAAGGGGAGACAAAGCTAATTCACGACAACGCAAGGCTAGGCAATGCACGGCAAGGCAAGGAAAGGGTAACAGAATGCCAGGCAATGCAAGGCAAAGCAAGGCAAGGAAAGGGTAACGGAAGGCAAGGCAAAGCAAGGCAAGGGACATCAAAGCAAGGAAAGCAAGGCAAGGCAAGGGTAACGGAAGGGACGGAATGGCAATGGAAAGACAGGGCAAGGCTGGGCAAGGCAAGGAAAGGCTAAGGCAAGGCAACGCAAGGCTAGGCAATGCACGGCAAGGCAAGGGAAGGGTAACGGGAGGCAAGGCAAGGCAAGGCAAGGGTACAGGAAGGCACGGAAAGGAAAGACAAGGGTAACGGAAGGCACGGCAAGACAAGGGAAGGACATGGGAAGGCAAGGGAAAGTAAGGCAAGGCTAAGGCAAGGAAATGCCATGCAAGGATAGGTTAAGGGAAGGCAAGACAAGCAACGTTAAGGCAAGGGGAGACAAAGCTAATGCACGACAACGCAGGGCTAGGCAATGCACGTCAAAGCAAGGAAAGGGTAACAGAACGCAAGGCAAGGCAAGGTAAGGCAAGGCTAAGGCAAGGCAATGCCATGCAAGGCCAGGTTAAGGGAAGGCAAGACAAGCACGGCTAAAGCAAGGGGATTCAAGGCTAAGGCACGACAACGCAAAGCTAGGCAATGCACGGCAAGGCAAGGAAAGGGTAACGGAAGGGAAGGCAAAGCATGAAAAGGCAAGGGTAACGGAAGGCACGGCACGGCAATTCAAGGCAAGGCCAAGGCAACAGAAGGCTGGGCAAAGCACGGCAAGGCAAGGCAAGGGTAAGGGAAGGCACGGCAAGGCAAGGGAAGGACAAGCCAGGCACGGCAAGGCAAGGGTAACGGAAGGCAAGGCACTGCAAGGCAAGGCAAGCCTAAGCCAACGCAACGCAACGCAAGGCAACGCGAAGTTAAGGCAAGGCATGGTTTAGGGTAACGGAAGCCAAGGCACTGCAAGGCAAGGAAACTGTAACGGAATGCAGGGCACGTCAAGGCAAGGAAAGGGTAACGGAATGAAAGGCACGGCAAGGCAATGCAAGGCTAAGGCAAGGCAAGGAAAAGGTAACGGAAGGCAAGGCAAGGCAAGGAAAATCAAGGAAAGGCAAGGGTAACGGAAAGCACGGCAAGGCAAGGCAATGACAATGCACGTCACGGCAATGCAATGCCAAGCTGAGGAAAGGCAACGCAAGGCAATGCAAAGTGAAGGCAACACAACCCAAGCAAGGCTAAGGCAACGGGACGCAAGGCAAGGGAAGACAACGGTAACGGAAGGCTCGGCAAGGCAAGGGAAGGACAAGGCAAGGCACGGCAATGCAAGACAAGGGTAACGGAAGGCTCGGAAATGCAACGCAAGGCTAGGCAATGCACGGCAATGGATGTAAAGGGTAACGGAAGGCAAGACAAGGCAAGGCAAGGCAAGGTAAGGCAAGGATAAGGCAAGCCAACGCAAAGCAAGGCAAGGTTAAGGCAAGGCAAGCCAAGCAAGGCTAAGGCAAGGGGTGACAAGGCTAAGGCACGACAACGCAAGGCTAGGCAATGCACGGCAAGGCAAGAAAAGGGTAACAGAAGGCAAGGCAATGCAAGGCAAAGCAAGGCAAGGAAATGGTAACGGAAGGCACAGCAAGGCAAGGAAAGCGTAACGGAAGGGAAGGCAAGGCAAGGCAAATCAAGGCAATGCAAGGGTAAATGAAGGCATGGCAAGGTAAGGGAAGGACAAGGAAAGGCACGGCAAGGGAAGGCAAGGCTAAGGCAAGGCAACGCAAGGCAACGCAAAGTTAAGGCAAGGCACGGAAAAGGTAACGGAAGGCAAGGCAAGGAACGGAAAAGCAAGGGAAGGCAAGGGTAACGGAAGGCACGGCAAGGCAAGGGAAAGTCAAGGCAAGTCAATGCAAGGATAAGGCAAAGCAACGCAAAGCAAGGCAAGGTTAAGGCAAGGCAAGCCAAGCAAGGCTAAGGCAAGGGGAGACAAGGCTAAGGCACGACAACGCAAGGCTAGGCAATGCACGGTAAGGCAAGGAAAGGGTAACAGAAGGCAAGGCAATGCAAGACAAAGCAAGGCAAGGAAAGGGTAACGGAAGGCACAGCAAAGCACGGAAAGCGTAAAGAAAGGCAAGGCAAGGCAAAGCAAGGCAAGGCAAGGGTAACTGAAGGCGTGGCAAGGCAAGGGAAGGACAAGGCAAGGCACGGCAAGGCAAGGCAAGGCTTATACAACGCAACACAACGCAAGGCAACGCAAAGTTAAGGCAAGGCAAAGAAAGGGTAATGGAAGGCAAGGCACGGAAAGGCAAGGAAAGGGTATCGAAGGGAAGACACGGCAAGGCAAGGCAAGGTTAAGGCAAGGCAACGGAAGTCAACGCAAAGTAAAGACAAGGCAAGGAAAGGGTAACAGAAAGCAAGGCAATGCAAGGCAAAGCAAGGGAAGGAAAGGGTAACGGAAGGCAAGGCAAGGCAACGCAAAGCAAAGCAAGGCAAGTCAAAGTAAGGGAAAGCAAGGCAAGGCAAGTGTAACGGAAGGGACAGCAAGGCATGGGAAGGACAAGGCAAGGCAGGGCAAGGCAAGGAAAGGCGAAGGCAAGGCAACGCAAGTCTAGGCAATGCACGGCAAGGCAAGGAAAGGGTAACGGAAGGCAAGGCAAGGCAAGGCAAAGCAAGGCAAGGGAACTGTAACGGAAGGCACGGCAAGGCAACGTAAGGGTAAGGGAAGGCAAGGCAAGGCAAGGGAAGGAAAATGAAAGGCAGGGCAAGGCAAGGAAAGGCTAAGGCAAGGCAACGCAAGGCTAGGCAATGCACGGCAAGGCAAGGGAAGGGTAACGGAAGGCAAGGCAATGTAAGGCAAAGCAAGGCAAGGGAAGTGTAACGGAAGGCAAGGCAAGGCAAGGGAAGGAAAAGGCAAGGCACGGCAAGGGAAGGAAAGGCTAAGGCAAGGCAACGCAAGGCTAGGCAATGCACGGCAAGGCAAGGAAAGCGTAAAGAAAGGTAAGGCACGTCAAGGCAACGCAAGGCAATGCGAAGTGAAGGCAAGACAACCCAAGCAAGGCTAAAGCAAGGGGAGGCAAGGCAAGGCAAGGGTAACGGAAGGCACGGCAAGGCAATGTAAGGCAGGTCTAAGGCAAGGCAAGGGTAACAGAAGACAAGGCAATGCAACGTAAGGCAAGGCTTAGGCAAGGCAATGACATGCAAGGCCGGTTTAAGGGAAGGCAAGACAAGAAAGGCTAAGGCAAGGGGAGTCAAGGTTAAGGCACGACAATGCAAGGCTAGGCAGTGCACGGCAAGGCAAGGAAAGGGTAACGGAAGGGAAGGCAAAGCAAGACAAGGCAAGCGTAAATGAAGGCAGGGCACGGAAAGTCAAGGCAAGGCCAAGGCAACACATGGCTGGGCAATGCACGGCAAGGCAACTTAAGGGTAAGGGAAGGCACGGCAAGGGAAGGACAAGGCAAGGCACGGCAAGGCAAGGGTAACGGAATGCATGGCAAGACAATGGTAACGGAAGGCAAGGCACGGCAAGGCAAGGCAAGGCTAAGGCAACGCAACGCAACGCAAGGCAACGCAAATTTAAGGCAAGGCAAGGGTAACGGAAGGGAAGACACGGCAAAGCAAGGAAAGGGTAACGGAATGCAAGGCACGGCAAGGCAACGCAAGACTAAGACAAGGCAACGCAAGGCAACGCAAAGTTAAGGCAAGGCAAGGAAAGGGTAAAGGAAGGCAATGCAAGGCAAGGGAAAGACAAGGCAAGGCAAGGCAAGGCAAGGCAAGGATAAGGCAAGGCAAGCCAAGCAAGGCTAAGGCAAGGGGAGACAAGCCTAAGGCACGACAACGCAAGGCTAGGCAATGCACGGCAAGGCAAGGAAAGGGTAACAGAAGGTAAGGCATTGCAAGGCAAAGCAAGGCAAGAAAAGGGTAACGGAAGGCAGAGGAAGGCAAGGAAAGGGTAACGGAAGGCAAGGCAAGGCAAAGAAAGGCAAGGCAAGGGTAACTGAAGGCATGGCAAGGCAAGGGAAGGACAAGGCAAGGCATGGCAAGGGAAGGCAAGGATAAGGCAAGGCAACGCAAGGCTAGGCAATGCACGGCAAGGCAAGGAAAGAGTAAAGAAAGGTAAGGCAGGTCAAGGCAATGCAAAGCTGAGGAAAGGCAACGCAAGGCAATGCAAAGTGAAGGCAAGACAACCCAAGCAAGGCTAAAGCAAGGGGATGCAAGGCAAGGCAAGGGTAACGGAAGGCACGGCAAGGCAAGACAAGGGTAACGGAAGGTTCGGCCAGGCAAGGGAAGGACAAGGCAAGGCACGGCAATGCAAGGCAAGGCTAAGGCAAGGCAACGCAATGTTAAGCAATGCACGGCAAGGCAAGGAAAGTGTAACAGAAGGCAAGGCAAGGCAAGGCAAAGCAAAGCAAGGCAAGGGTAAAGGAAGGCACGGCAAGGCAAGACAAGGGTAACGGAAGGCACGGCAAGGCAAGGGAAGGATATGGCACGGCAAGGCATGGTAAGGCAAGGCTAAGGCAAGGCAATGCCATGCAAGGCCAGGTTAAAGGAAGGCAAGACAAGCAAGGCTAAGGCAAGGGGAGACAAAGCTAATGCACGACCATGCAAGGCTAGGTAATGCACGGCAAGGCAAGGAAAGGGTAACAGAAGGCAAGGGAAGGCAAGGTAAGGCAAGGCTTAGGCAAGGCAATGCCATGCAAGGCCAGGTTAAGGGAAGGCAAGACAAGCAAGGCTAAGGCAAGGGGAGTCAATGCTATGGCAGGACAACGCAAGGCTAGGCAATGCACGGCAGGGCAAGGAAAGGTTAACGGAAAGTAAGGAACGGCAAGGCAATGCAAAGCTGAGGAAAGGGAACGCAAGGCAATGCAATGTTAAGGCAAGGCAAGCCAAGCAAGTCTAAGGCAAGGGGAGGCAAGGCAAGGTAAGGGTAACGGAAGACACGGCAAGGAAAAACAAGTGTAACGGAAGGCTCGGCAAGGCAAGGGGAGACAAGTCTAAGGCACGACAACGCAAGGCGAGGCAATGCACGGCAAGGCAAGGCAAGGAAAGGGTAACAGAAGGCACAGCAATGCAAGCAAAGGGTAAAGGAAGGCAAGGCAAGACAAGGCAAAGCAAGGGAAGGGAAGGGTAACTGAAGGCAAGGCAATGAAAGGGAAGGACAAGGCAAGGCAAGGTAAGGCAAGGCAAGGCTAAGGCAACGCAACGCAAAGCAAGGCAACGCGAAGTTTAGGCAAGGCAAGGAAAGGATAACGCTACGCAAGGCACGGCAAGGCAAGGAAAACGTAACGGAAGGCAAGGCACGGCAAGGCAAAGCAAGGCTAAGGCAAGGCAACGCAAGGCAACTCCAATTTCGGGCAAGGCAAGGAAAGGGTAACAGAAGGCAAAGCAATGCAAGGCAAAGCAAGGCAAGGAAAGGGTAACGCAAGGCAAGGCAAGGCAAGGGAAGGACAAGGCAAGGCAAGGCAAGGAGTCTAAGGCAAGGCATCGGAAGGCTACGCAATGCACGTCAAGGCTAGGGAAGTGTAACGGAAGGCAGGGCAAGGCAACACAAATAAAGGCAAGGCAAGGGTAACGGAAGGTACGGCAAGACAAGGGAAAGGCAAGGCAAGGCAAGGCAAAGCAAGGCAAGGATAAGGCAAGGCAACTCAAAGCAAGGCAAGGTTAAGGCAAGGCAAGCCAAGCAAGGCTGAGGCAAGGGGAGACAAGGCTAAGGCACGACAACGCAAGGCTAGGCAATGCACGGCAATGCAATGCAAGGCAAAGCAAGGCAAGGAAAGGCAAGGGAAGGACAAGGCAAGGCACGGCAAGGCAAGGCAAGGCTAAGGCAACACAAGGCAACGCAAGCCAACACGAAGTTAAGGCAAGGCAAGGAAAGGGTAACGGAAGGCAAGGCACGGAAAGGCAAGGAAAGGGTAACGAAAGGCAAGGCACGGCAAGGCAAGGCAAGGCTAAGGCAAGGCAACGCAAGGCAAAGAAACGGTAACGGAAGGCAAGGCAAGGCAAGGCAAAGCAAGAAAAGGCAAGGGTAACAGAGGGCACGGCAAGGCAAGGCAAGCCAAGTAAGGCTATAGCAAGGGAAGGAAAGGCTATGGCACGACAACGCACGTCAAGGCAATGCACCGCAAGGAAAGGAAAGGGTAACGGAAGTCAGGGCAAGGCAAAACAAATCAAGACAAGGCAAGGGTAATGGAAGGCACGGCAAGACAAGGGAAGGACAAGGCAAGGCACGGCAAAGGAAGGCAAGGCTAGCCAAGCAAGGCTAAGGCAAGGGGAGACAAAGCTAATGCACGACATTGCAAGGCTAGGTAATGCACGGCAAGGCAAGGAAAGGGTAACAGAAGGCAAGGCAAGGGAAGGTAAGGCAAGGCTAAGGCAAGGCAATGCCATGCAAGGCCAGGTTAAGGGAAGGCAAGACAAGCAAGGCTAAGGCAAGGGGAGTCAATGCTATGGCACGACAACGCAAGGCTAGGCAATGCACGGCAAGGCAAGGAAAGGGTAACGGAAAGTAAGGAACGGCAAGGCAATGCAAAGCCGAGGAAAGGGAACGCAAGGCAATGCAATGTTAAGGCAAGGCAAGCCAAGCAAGGCTAAGGCAAGGGGAGGCAAGGCAAGGCAAGGGTAACGGAAGACACGGCAAGGCAAGACAAGGGTAACGGAAGGCTCGGCAAGGCAAGGGGGGACAAGTCTAAGGCACGACAACGCAAGGCGGGGCAATGCACAGCAAGGCAAGGAAAGGGTAACAGAAGGCAAGGCAATGCAAGGCAAAGCAAGGCAAGGAAAGGGTAACAGAAGGCACAGCAAGGCAAGCAAAGGGTACAGGAACGCAAGGCAAGACAAGGCAAAGCAAGGGAAGGGAAGGGTAACTGAAGGCAAGGCAATGAAAGGGAAGGACAAGGCAAGGCAAGGTAAGGCAAGGCAAGGCTAAGGCAACGCAACGCAAAGCAAGGCAACGCGAAGTTTAGGCAAGGCAAGGAAAGGATAACGCTACGCAAGGCACGGCAAGGCAAGGCAAGGAAAACGTAACGGAAGGCAAGGCACGGCAAGGCAAGGCAAGGCTAAGGCAAGGCAACGCAAGGCAACGCCAATTTCAGGCAAGGCAAGGAAAGGGTAACAGAAGGCAAAGCAATGCAAGGCAAAGCAAGGCAAGGAAAGCGTAACGCAAGGCAAGGCAAGGCAAGGGAAGGACAAGGAAAGGCAAGGCAAGGAGTCTAAGGCAAGGCATCGGAAGGCTACGCAATGCACGTCAAGGCTAGGGAAGCGTAACGGAAGGCAGGGCAAGGCAAGACAAATAAAGGCAAGGCAAGGGTAACGGAAGGCACGGCAAGACAAGGGAAAGACAAGGCAATGCAAGGCAAAGCAAGGCAAGGATAAGGCAAGGCAACTGAAAGCAAGGCAAGGTTAAGGCAAGGGAAGCCAAGCAAGGCTGAGGCAAGGGGAGACAAGGCTAAGGCACGGCAACGCAAGGCTAGGCAATGTACGGCAAGGCATTGCAAGGCAAAGCAAGGCAAGGAAAGGCAAGGGAAGGACAAGGCAAGGCAAGGCAAGGCAAGGCTAAGGCAATGCAAGGCAGTGCAAGCCAACACGAAGTTAAGGCAAGGCAAGGAAAGGGTAACGGAAGGCAAGGCACGGAAAGGCAATTAAAGGGTAACGAAAGGCAAGGCACGGCAAGGCAAGGCAAGGCTAAGGCAAGGCAACGCAAGGCAAAGAAACGGTAACGGAAGGCAAGGCAAGGCAAGGCAAAGCAAGAAAAGGCAAGGGTAACAGAGGGCAAGGCAAGGGAAGGCAAGCCAAATAAGGCTATAGCAAGGGAAGGAAAGGCTATGGCACGACAACGCACGGCTAGGCAATGCACCGCAAGGAAAGGAAAGGGTAACGGAAGGCAGGGCAAGGCAAAACAAATCAAGGCAAGGCAAGGGTAATGGAAGGCACGGCAAGACATGGGAAGGACAAGGCAAGGCACGGCAAAGGAAGGCAAGGGTAGCCAAGCAAGGCTAAGGCAAGGGGAGACAAAGCTAATGCACGACATTGCAAGGCTAGGTAATGCACGGCAAGGCAAGGAAAGGGTAACAGAAGGCAAGGCAAGGGAAGGTAAGGCAAGGCTAAGGCAAGGCAATGCCATGCAAGGCCAGGTTAAGGGAAGGCAAGTCAAGCAAGGCTAAGGCAAGGGGAGTCAATGCTATGGCACGACAATGCAAGGCTAGGCAATGCACGGCAAGGCAAGGAAAGGGTAACGGAAAGTAAGGAACGGCAAGGCAATGCAAAGCCGAGGAAAGGGATCGCAAGGCAATGCAATGTTAAGGCAAGGCAAGCCAAGCAAGGCTAAGGCAAGGGGAGGCAAGGCAAGGCAAGGGTAACGGAAGGCAGGGCAAGGCAAAACAAATCAAGGCAAGGCAAGGGTAATGGAAGGCACGGCAAGACAAGGGAAGGACAAGGCAAGGCAAGGCATAAGGCAAGGCAAGGCTAAGGCAAGGCAACGCAAGGCAAGGCAAGGCAAGGTTAAGGTCAGGCAAGCCAAGCAAGGCTAAGTTAAGGGGAGGCAAGTCTAAGCCACGAAAACGGAAGGTATGGCAAGGCACGGAAATGCAAGGCAAGGCTAACGGAAGGGAAGGCACGGCAAGGCAAGGAAAGGGTAACGGATTGCAAGGCAAGGCAAGGCAACGCAAGCCCAAGGCAAGGCAACGCAAGGCAACGCAAAGTTAAGGCAAGGCAAGGAAAGGGTTACGGAAGGCAAGGCAAGGGACGGAAAAGCAAGGCAAGGCAAGGGTAACGGAAGGCACGGCAAGGCAAGGGAAAGACAAGGCAAGGAAAGGCAAGGCAAGGCAAGGATAAGGCAAAGCAACGCAAGGCAAGGCAAAGTTAAGGCAAGGCAAGCCGAGCAAGGCTGAGTCAAGGGGAGACAAGGCTAAGGCACGACAACGCAAGGCTAGGCAAGGCAATGCAAGGCAAAGCAAGGAAAGGAAACGCAAGGGAAGGACAAGGCAAGGCACGGCAAGGCAAGGCAAGTCTAAGGCAACGCCAGGCAACGCAAGCCAACACGAAGTTAAGGCAAGGCAAGGAAAGGGTAACGGAAGGCAAGGCACGGCAAGGCTAGGCAATGCACGGCAAGGCAAGGAAAGGGTAACGAAAGGCAAGGCACGGCAAGGCAAGGCAAGGCTAAGGCAACGCAAGGCAGCGCAAGCCAACACGAAGTTAAGGCAAGGCAAGGAAAGGGTAACGGAAGGCAAGGCACGGAAAGGCAAGGAAAGGGTAACGAAAGGCAAGGCACGGCAAGTCAAGGCAAGGCTAAGGCAAGGCAACGCAAGGCAAAGAAACGGTAACGGAAGGCAAGACAAGGCAAGGCAAAGCAAGAAAAGGCAAGGGTAACAGAGGGCAAGGCAAGGCAAGGCAAGCCAAGTAAGGCTATAGCAAGGGAAGGAAAGGCTATGGCACGACAACGCACGGCTAGGCAATGCACCGCAAGGAAAGGAAAGGGTAACGGAAGGCAAGGCAAGGCAAAACAAATGAAGGCAAGGCAAGGTTAATGGAAGGCACGGCAAGACAAGGGAAGGACAAGGCAAGGCAAGGCACCCCAAGGCAAGGCAAGGCTAAGGCAAGGCAACGCAAGGCAAGGCAAGGCAAGGTTAAGGTCAGGCAAGCCAAGCAAGGCTAAGTTAAGGGGAGGCAAGTCTAAGCCACGAAAACGCAAGGCATGGCAATGCACGGCAAGGCAAGGAAAGGGTAACGGAAGGCAAGGCAAGGCAAGGCAAAGCAAAGCAAGGCAAGGGTAAAGGAAGGCACGGCAAGGCAAGACAAGGGTAACGGAAGGCACGGCAAGGCAAGGGAAGGATATGGCACGGCAAGGCAAGGTAAGGCAAGGCTAAGGCAAGGCAATGCCATGCAAGGCCAGGTTAAGGGAAGGCAAGACAAGCAAGGCTAAGGCAAGGGGAGTCAATGCTATGGCAGGACAACGCAAGGCTAGGCAATGCACGGCAGGGCAAGGAAAGGTTAACGGAAAGTAAGGAACGGCAAGGCAATGCAAAGCTGAGGAAAGGGAACGCAAGGCAATGCAATGTTAAGGCAAGGCAAGCCAAGCAAGGCTAAGGCAAGGGGAGGCAAGGCAAGGCAAGGGTAATGGAAGATACGGCAAGGCAAAACAAGTGTAACGGAAGGCTCGGCAAGGCAAGGGGAGACAAGTCTAAGGCACGACAACGCAAGGCGAGGCAATGCACGGCAAGGCAAGGCAAGGAAAGGGTAACAGAAGGCACAGCAAGGCAAGCAAAGTGTAAAGGAAGGCAAGGCAAGACAAGGCAAAGCAAGGGAAGGGAAGGGTAACTGAAGGCAAGGCAATGAAAGGGAAGGACAAGGCAAGGCAAGGCAAGGCTAAGGCAACGCAACGCAAAGCAAGGCAACGCGAAGTTTAGGGAAGGCAAGGAAAGGATAACGCTACGCAAGGCACGGCAAGACAAGGAAAACGTAACGGAAGGCAAGGCACGACAAGGCAAGGCAAGGCTAAGGCAAGGCAACGCAAGGCAACGCCAATTTCAGGCAAGGCAAGGAAAGGGTAACAGAAGGCAAAGCAATGCAAGGCAAAGCAAGGCAAGGAAAGGGTAACGCAAGGCAAGGCAAGGCAAGGGAAGGACAAGGCAAGGCAAGGCAAGGAGTCTAAGGCAAGGCATCGGAAGGCTACGCAATGCACGTCAAGGCTAGGGAAGTGTAACGGAAGGCAGGGCAAGGCACGGAAAAGCAAGGCAAGACAAGGGTAACGGAAGGCACGGCAAGGCAAGGGAAAGTCAAGGCAAGGCAAGGCAAGGCAAGGCAAGGCAAGGATAAGGCAAAGCAAAGCAAGGCAAGGCAAAGTTAAGGCAAGGCAAGCCGAGCAAGGCTAAGGGAAGGGGAGACAAGGCTAAGGCACGACAACTCAAGGCTGGGCAATGCACGGCAAGGCAAGGAAAGGGTAACAGAAGGCAAGGCAATGCAAGGCAAAGCAATTCAAATAAAGGGTAACGGAAGGCACAGCAAGGCAAGGAAAGCGTAAAGGAAGGCAAGGCAAGGAAAGGTAAAGCAAGGCAAGGCAAGGGTAATGGAAGGCACGGCAAGACAAGGGAAGGACAAGGCAAGGCACGGCAAAGGAAGGCAAGGCTAGCCAAGCAAGGCTAAGGCAAGGGGAGCCAAAGCTAATGCACGACATTGCAAGGCTAGGTAATGCACGGCAAGGCAAGGAAAGTGTAACAGAAGGCAAGGCAAGGGACGGTAAGGCAAGGCTAAGGCAAGGCAATGCCATGCAAGGCCAGGTTAAGGGAAGGCAAGTCAAGCAAGGCTAAGGCAAGGGGAGTCAATGCTATGGCACGACAACGCAAGGCTAGGCAATGCACGGCAAGGCAAGGAAAGGGTAACGGAAAGTAAGGAACGGCAAGGCAATGCAAAGCCGAGGAAAGGAACGCAAGGCAATGCAATGTTAAGGCAAGGCAAGCCAAGCAAGGCTAAGGCAAGGGGAGGCAAGGCAATGCAAGGGTAACGGAAGGCAGGGCAAGGCAAAACAAATCAAGGCAAGGCAAGGGTAATGGAAGGCACGGCAAGACAAGGGAAGGACAAGGCAAGGCATGGCACCCCAAGGCAAGGCAAGGCTAAGGCAAGGCAACGCAAGGCAAGGCAAGGCAAGGTTAAGGTCAGGCAAGAAAAGCAAGGCTAAGTTAAGGGGAGGCAAGTCTAAGCCACGTAAACGCAAGGCATGGCAATGCACGGCAAGGCAAGGAAAGGGTAACGGAAGGGAAGGCACGGCAAGGCAAGGAATGGGTAACGGATTGCAAGGCAGGGCAAAGCAACGCAAGGCTATGGCAAGGCAACGCAAGGCAACGCAAAGTTAAGGCAAGGCAAGGAAAGGGTAACGGAAGGCAAGGCAAGGCACGGAAAAGCAAGGCAAGACAAGGGTAACGGAAGGCACGGCAAGGCAAGAAAAGACAAGGCAAGGCAAGGCAAGGCAAGGCAAGGATAAGGCAAAGCAACGCAAGGCAAGGCAAAGTTAAGGCAAGGCAAGCCGAGCAAGGCTAAGGCAAGGACAGACAAGGGTAAGGCAAGACAACGAAAGGCTAGCAATGCACGGCAAGGCAAGGAAAGGGTAACAGAAGGCAAGGCAATGCAAGGCAAAGCAAGGCAAATAAAGGGTAACGGAAGGCACAGCAACCAAGGAAAGCGTAAAGGAAGGCAAGGCAAGGCAAGGCAAAGCAAGGCAAGGCAAGGGTAACTGAAGGCACGGCAAGACAAGGGAAAGACAATGCAATGCAAGGCAAAGCAAGGCAAGGATAAGGCAAGGCAACTCAAAGCAAGGCAAGGTTAAGGCAAGGCAAGCCAAGTAAGGCTGAGTCAAGGGGAGACAAGGCTAAGGCACGACAACGCAAGGCTAGGCAATGCACGGCAAGGCATTGCAAGGCAAGCAAGGCAAGGCAAGGCAAGGCAAGGCAAGGCAAGGCTAAGGCAACGCAAGGCAGCGCAAGCCAACACGAAGTTAAGGCAAGGCAAGGAAAGGGTAACGGAAGGCAAGGCACGGAAAGGCAAGGAAAGGGTAACGAAAGGCAAGGCACGGCAAGGCAAGGCAAGGCTAAGGCAACGCAAGGCAGCGCAAGCCAACACGAAGTTAAGGCAAGGCAAGGAAAGGGTAACGGAAGGCAAGGCACGGAAAGGCAATTAAAGGGTAACGAAAGGCAAGGCACGGCAAGGCAAGGCAAGGTTAAGGCAAGGCAACGCAAGGCAAAGAAACGGTAACGGAAGGCAAGACAAGGCAAGGCAAAGCAAGAAAAGGCAAGGGTAACAGAGGGCAAGGCAAGGCAAGGCAAGCCAAGTAAGGCTATAGCAAGGGAAGGAAAGGCTATGGCACGACAACGCACGGCTAGGCAATGCACCGCAAGGAAAGGAAAGGGTAACGGAAGGCAAGGCAAGGAAAAACAAATGAAGGCAAGGCAAGGTTAATGGAAGGCACGGCAAGACAAGGGAAGGACAAGGCAAGGCAAGGCACCCCAAGGCAAGGCAAGGCTAAGGCAAGGCAACGCAAGGCAAGGCAAGGCAAGGTTAAGGTCAGGCAAGCCAAGCAAGGCTAAGTTAAGGGGAGGCAAGTCTAAGCCACGAAAACGCAAGGCATGGCAATGCACGGCAAGGCAAGGAAAGGGTAACGGAAGGCAAGGCAAGGCAAGGCAAAGCAAAGCAAGGCAAGGGTAAAGGAAGGCACGGCAAGGCAAGACAAGGGTAACGGAAGGCACGGCAAGGCAAGGGAAGGATATGGCACGGCAAGGCAAGGTAAGGCAAGGCTAAGGCAAGGCAATGCCATGCAAGGCCAGGTTAAGGGAAGGCAAGACAAGCAAGGCTAAGGCAAGGGGAGTCAATGCTATGGCAGGACAACGCAAGGCTAGGCAATGCACGGCAGGGCAAGGAAAGGTTAACGGAAAGTAAGGAACGGCAAGGCAATGCAAAGCTGAGGAAAGGGAACGCAAGGCAATGCAATGTTAAGGCAAGGCAAGCCAAGCAAGGCTAAGGCAAGGGGAGGCAAGGCAAGGCAAGGGTAATGGAAGATACGGCAAGGCAAAACAAGTGTAACGGAAGGCTCGGCAAGGCAAGGGGAGACAAGTCTAAGGCACGACAACGCAAGGCGAGGCAATGCACGGCAAGGCAAGGCAAGGAAAGGGTAACAGAAGGCACAGCAAGGCAAGCAAAGTGTAAAGCAAGGCAAGGCAAGACAAGGCAAAGCAAGGGAAGGGAAGGGTAACTGAAGGCAAGGCAATGAAAGGGAAGGACAAGGCAAGGCAAGGCAAGGCTAAGGCAACGCAAAGCAAAGCAAGGCAACGCGAAGTTTAGGGAAGGCAAGGAAAGGATAACGCTACGCAAGGCACGGCAAGACAAGGAAAACGTAACGGAAGGCAAGGCACGGCAAGGCAAAGCAAGGCTAAGGCAAGGCAACGCAAGGCAACGCCAATTTCAGGCAAGGCAAGGAAAGGGTAACAGAAGGCAAAGCAATGCAAGGCAAAGCAAGGCAAGGAAAGGGTAACGCAAGGCAAGGCAAGGCAAGGGAAGGACAAGGCAAGGCAAGGCAAGGAGTCTAAGGCAAGGCATCGGAAGGCTACGCAATGCACGTCAAGGCTAGGGAAGTGTAACGGAAGGCAGGGCAAGGCACGGAAAAGCAAGGCAAGACAAGGGTAACGGAAGGCACGGCAAGGCAAGGGAAAGTCAAGGCAAGGCAAGGCAAGGCAAGGCAAGGCAAGGATAAGGCAAAGCAACGCAAGGCAAGGCAAAGTTAAGGCAAGGCAAGCCGAGCAAGGCTAAGGCAAGGGGAGACAAGGCTAAGGCACGACAACTCAAGGCTGGGCAATGCACGGCAAGGCAAGGAAAGGGTAAGAGAAGGCAAGGCAATGCAAGGCAAAGCAATTCAAATAAAGGGTAACGGAAGGCACAGCAAGGCAAGTCAAGCGTAAAGGAAGGCAAGGCAAGGAAAGGTAAAGTAAGGCAAGGCAAGGGTAATGGAAGGCACGGCAAGACAAGGGAAGGACAAGGCAAGGCACGGCAAAGGAAGGCAAGGCTAGCCAAGCAAGGCTAAGGCAAGGGGAGCCAAAGCTAATGCACGACATTGCAAGGCTAGGTAATGCACGGCAAAGCAAGGAAAGGGTAACAGAAGGCAAGGCAAGGGACGGTAAGGCAAGGCTAAGGCAAGGCAATGCCATGCAAGGCCAGGTTAAGGGAAGGCAAGTCAAGCAAGGCTAAGGCAAGGGGAGTCAATGCTATGGCACGACAACGCAAGGCTAGGCAATGCACGGCAAGGCAAGGAAAGGGTAACGGAAAGTAAGGAACGGCAAGGCAATGCAAAGCCGAGGGAAGGGAACGCAAGGCAATGCAATGTTAAGGCAAGGCAAGCCAAGCAAGGCTAAGCCAAGGGGAGGCAAGGCAATGCAAGGGTAACGGAAGGCAGGGCAAGGCAAAGCAAATCAAGGTAAGGCAAGGGTAATGGAAGGCACGGCAAGACAAGGGAAGGACAAGGCAAGGCAAGGCACCCCAAGGCAAGGCAAGGCTAAGGCAGGGCAACGCAAGGCAAGGCAAGGCAAGGTTAAGGTCAGGCAAGAAAAGCAAGGCTAAGTTAAGGGGAGGCAAGTCTAAGCCACGAAAACGCAAGGCATGGCAATGCACGGCAAGGCAAGGAAAGGGTAACGGAAGGGAAGGCACGGCAAGGCAAGGAATGGGTAACGGATTGCAAGGCAGGGCAAAGCAACGCAAGGCTATGGCAAGGCAACGCAAGGCAACGCAAAGTTAAGGCAAGGCAAGGAAAGGGTAACGGAAGGCAAGGCAAGGCACGGAAAAGCAAGGCAAGACAAGGGTAACGGAAGGCACGGCAAGGCAAGGGAAAGACAAGGCAAGGCAAGGCAAGGCAAGGCAAGGATAAGGCAAAGCAACGCAAGGCAAGGCAAAGTTAAGGCAAGGCAAGCCGAGCAAGGCTAAGGCAAGGACAGACAAGGGTAAGGCAAGACAACTAAAGGCTAGGCAATGCACGGCAAGGCAAGGAAAGGGTAACAGAAGGCAAGGCAATGCAAGGCAAAGCAAGGCAAATAAAGGGTAACGGAAGGCACAGCAAGGCAAGGAAAGCGTAAAGGAAGGCAAGGCAAGGCAAGGCAAAGCAAGGCAAGGCAAGGGTAACTGAAGGCACGGCAAGACAAGGGAAAGACAATGCAATGCAAGGCAAAGCAAGGCAAGGATAAGGCAAGGCAACTCAAAGCAAGGCAAGGTTAAGGCAAGGCAAGCCAAGTAAGGCTGAGTCAAGGGGAGACAAGGCTAAGGCACGACAACGCAAGGCTAGGCAATGCACGGCAAGGCATTGCAAGGCAAAGCAAGGCAAGGAAAGGCAAGGGAAGGACAAGGCAAGGCACGGCAAGGCAAGGCAAGGCTAAGGCAACGCAAGGCAGCGCAAGCCAACACGAAGTTAAGGCAAGGCAAGGAAAGGGTAACGGAAGGCAAGGCACGGAAAGGCAAGGAAAGGGTAACGAAAGGCAAGGCACGGCAAGGCAAGGCAAGGCTAAGGCAACGCAAGGCAGCGCAAGCCAACACGAAGTTAAGGCAAGGCAAGGAAAGGGTAACGGAAGGCAAGGCACGGAAAGGCAATTAAAGGGTAACGAAAGGCAAGGCACGGCAAGGCAAGGCAAGGTTAAGGCAAGGCAACGCAAGGCAAAGAAACGGTAACGGAAGGCAAGACAAGGCAAGGCAAAGCAAGAAAAGGCAAGGGTAACAGAGGGCAAGGCAAGGCAAGGCAAGCCAAGTAAGGCTATAGCAAGGGAAGGAAAGGCTATGGCACGACAACGCACGGCTAGGCAATGCACCGCAAGGAAAGGAAAGGGTAACGGAAGGCAAGGCAAGGAAAAACAAATGAAGGCAAGGCAAGGTTAATGGAAGGCACGGCAAGACAAGGGAAGGACAAGGCAAGGCAAGGCACCCCAAGGCAAGGCAAGGCTAAGGCAAGGCAACGCAAGGCAAGGCAAGGCAAGGTTAAGGTCAGGCAAGCCAAGCAAGGCTAAGTTAAGGGGAGGCAAGTCTAAGCCACGAAAACGCAAGGCATGGCAATGCACGGCAAGGCAAGGAAAGGGTAACGGAAGGCAAGGCAAGGCAAGGCAAAGCAAAGCAAGGCAAGGGTAAAGGAAGGCACGGCAAGGCAAGACAAGGGTAACGGAAGGCACGGCAAGGCAAGGGAAGGATATGGCACGGCAAGGCAAGGTAAGGCAAGGCTAAGGCAAGGCAATGCCATGCAAGGCCAGGTTAAGGGAAGGCAAGACAAGCAAGGCTAAGGCAAGGGGAGTCAATGCTATGGCAGGACAACGCAAGGCTAGGCAATGCACGGCAGGGCAAGGAAAGGTTAACGGAAAGTAAGGAACGGCAAGGCAATGCAAAGCTGAGGAAAGGGAACGCAAGGCAATGCAATGTTAAGGCAAGGCAAGCCAAGCAAGGCTAAGGCAAGGGGAGGCAAGGCAAGGCAAGGGTAATGGAAGATACGGCAAGGCAAAACAAGTGTAACGGAAGGCTCGGCAAGGCAAGGGGAGACAAGTCTAAGGCACGACAACGCAAGGCGAGGCAATGCACGGCAAGGCAAGGCAAGGAAAGGGTAACAGAAGGCACAGCAAGGCAAGCAAAGTGTAAAGCAAGGCAAGGCAAGACAAGGCAAAGCAAGGGAAGGGAAGGGTAACTGAAGGCAAGGCAATGAAAGGGAAGGACAAGGCAAGGCAAGGCAAGGCTAAGGCAACGCAAAGCAAAGCAAGGCAACGCGAAGTTTAGGGAAGGCAAGGAAAGGATAACGCTACGCAAGGCACGGCAAGACAAGGAAAACGTAACGGAAGGCAAGGCACGGCAAGGCAAAGCAAGGCTAAGGCAAGGCAACGCAAGGCAACGCCAATTTCAGGCAAGGCAAGGAAAGGGTAACAGAAGGCAAAGCAATGCAAGGCAAAGCAAGGCAAGGAAAGGGTAACGCAAGGCAAGGCAAGGCAAGGGAAGGACAAGGCAAGGCAAGGCAAGGAGTCTAAGGCAAGGCATCGGAAGGCTACGCAATGCACGTCAAGGCTAGGGAAGTGTAACGGAAGGCAGGGCAAGGCACGGAAAAGCAAGGCAAGACAAGGGTAACGGAAGGCACGGCAAGGCAAGGGAAAGTCAAGGCAAGGCAAGGCAAGGCAAGGCAAGGCAAGGATAAGGCAAAGCAACGCAAGGCAAGGCAAAGTTAAGGCAAGGCAAGCCGAGCAAGGCTAAGGCAAGGGGAGACAAGGCTAAGGCACGACAACTCAAGGCTGGGCAATGCACGGCAACGCAAGGAAAGGGTAAGAGAAGGCAAGGCAATGCAAGGCAAAGCAATTCAAATAAAGGGTAACGGAAGGCACAGCAAGGCAAGTCAAGCGTAAAGGAAGGCAAGGCAAGGAAAGGTAAAGTAAGGCAAGGCAAGGGTAATGGAAGGCACGGCAAGACAAGGGAAGGACAAGGCAAGGCACGGCAAAGGAAGGCAAGGCTAGCCAAGCAAGGCTAAGGCAAGGGGAGCCAAAGCTAATGCACGACATTGCAAGGCTAGGTAATGCACGGCAAAGCAAGGAAAGGGTAACAGAAGGCAAGGCAAGGGACGGTAAGGCAAGGCTAAGGCAAGGCAATGCCATGCAAGGCCAGGTTAAGGGAAGGCAAGTCAAGCAAGGCTAAGGCAAGGGGAGTCAATGCTATGGCACGACAACGCAAGGCTAGGCAATGCACGGCAAGGCAAGGAAAGGGTAACGGAAAGTAAGGAACGGCAAGGCAATGCAAAGCCGAGGGAAGGGAACGCAAGGCAATGCAATATTAAGGCAAGGCAAGCCAAGCAAGGCTAAGCCAAGGGGAGGCAAGGCAATGCAAGGGTAACGGAAGGCAGGGCAAGGCAAAGCAAATCAAGGTAAGGCAAGGGTAATGGAAGGCACAGCAAGACAAGGGAAGGACAAGGCAAGGCAAGGCACCCCAAGGCAAGGCAAGGCTAAGGCAGGGCAACGCAAGGCAAGGCAAGGCAAGGTTAAGGTCAGGCAAGAAAAGCAAGGCTAAGTTAAGGGGAGGCAAGTCTAAGCCACGAAAACGCAAGGCATGGCAATGCACGGCAAGGCAAGGAAAGGGTAACGGAAGGGAAGGCACGGCAAGGCAAGGAATGGGTAACGGATTGCAAGGCAGGGCAAAGCAACGCAAGGCTATGGCAAGGCAACGCAAGGCAACGCAAAGTTAAGGCAAGGCAAGGAAAGGGTAACGGAAGGCAAGGCAAGGCACGGAAAAGCAAGGCAAGACAAGGGTAACGGAAGGCACGGCAAGGCAAGGGAAAGACAAGGCAAGGCAAGGCAAGGCAAGGCAAGGATAAGGCAAAGCAACGCAAGGCAAGGCAAAGTTAAGGCAAGGCAAGCCGAGCAAGGCTAAGGCAAGGACAGACAAGGGTAAGGCAAGACAACTAAAGGCTAGGCAATGCACGGCAAGGCAAGGAAAGGGTAACAGAAGGCAAGGCAATGCAAGGCAAAGCAAGGCAAATAAAGGGTAACGGAAGGCACAGCAAGGCAAGGAAAGCGTAAAGGAAGGCAAGGCAAGGCAAGGCAAAGCAAGGCAAGGCAAGGGTAACTGAAGGCACGGCAAGCCAAGGGAAAGACAATGCAATGCAAGGCAAAGCAAGGCAAGGATAAGGCAAGGCAACACAAAGCAAGGCAAGGTTAAGGCAAGGCAAGCCAAGTAAGGCTGAGTCAAGGGGAGACAAGGCTAAGGCACGACAACGCAAGGCTAGGCAATGCACGGCAAGGCATTGCAAGGCAAAGCAAGGCAAGGAAAGGCAAGGGAAGGACAAGGCAAGGCACGGCAAGGCAAGGCAAGGCTAAGGCAACGCAAGGCAGCGCAAGCCAACACGAAGTTAAGGCAAGGCAAGGAAAGGGTAACGGAAGGCAAGGCACGGAAAGGCAAGGAAAGGGTAACGAAAGGCAAGGCACGGCAAGGCAAGGCAAGGCTAAGGCAACGCAAGGCAGCGGAAGCCAACACGAAGTTAAGGCAAGGCAAGGAAAGGGTAACGGAAGGCAGGGCACGGAAAGGCAATTAAAGGGTAACGAAAGGCAAGGCACGGCAAGGCAAGGCAAGGCTAAGGCAAGGCAACGCAAGGCAAAGAAACGGTAACGGAAGGCAAGACAAGGCAAGGCAAAGCAAGAAAAGGCAAGGGTAACAGAGGGCAAGGCAAGGCAAGGCAAGCCAAGTAAGGCTATAGCAAGGGAAGGAAAGGCTATGGCACGACAACGCACGGCTAGGCAATGCACCGCAAGGAAAGGAAAGGGTAACGGAAGGCAAGGCAAGGAAAAACAAATGAAGGCAAGGCAAGGTTAATGGAAGGCACGGCAAGACAAGGGAAGGACAAGGCAAGGCAAGGCACCCCAAGGCAAGGCAAGGCTAAGGCAAGGCAACGCAAGGCAAGGCAAGGCAAGGTTAAGGTCAGGCAAGCCAAGCAAGGCTAAGTTAAGGGGAGGCAAGTCTAAGCCACGAAAACGCAAGGCATGGCAATGCACGGCAAGGCAAGGAAAGGGTAACGGAAGGCAAGGCAAGGCAAGGCAAAGCAAAGCAAGGCAAGGGTAAAGGAAGGCACGGCAAGGCAAGAGAAGGGTAACGGAAGGCACGGCAAGGCAAGGGAAGGATATGGCACGGCAAGGCAAGGTAAGGCAAGGCTAAGGCAAGGCAATGCCATGCAAGGCCAGGTTAAGGGAAGGCAAGACAAGCAAGGCTAAGGCAAGGGGAGTCAATGCTATGGCAGGACAACGCAAGGCTAGGCAATTCACGGCAGGGCAAGGAAAGGTTAACGGAAAGTAAGGAACGGCAAGGCAATGCAAAGCTGAGGAAAGGGAACGCAAGGCAATGCAATGTTAAGGCAAGGCAAGCCAAGCAAGGCTAAGGCAAGGGGAGGCAAGGCAAGGCAAGGGTAACGGAAGACACGGCAAGGCAAAACAAGTGTAACGGAAGGCTCGGCAAGGCAAGGGGAGACAAGTCTAAGGCACGACAACGCAAGGCGAGGCAATGCACGGCAAGGCAAGGCAAGGAAAGGGTAACAGAAGGCACAGCAAGGCAAGCAAAGTGTAAAGGAAGGCAAGGCAAGACAAGGCAAAGCAAGGGAAGGGAAGGGTAACTGAAGGCAAGGCAATGAATGGGAAGGACAAGGCAAGGCAAGGCAAGGCTAAGGCAACGCAACGCAAAGCAAGGCAACGCGAAGTTTAGGGAAGGCAAGGAAAGGATAACGCTACGCAAGGCATGGCAAGACAAGGAAAACGTAACGGAAGGCAAGGCACTGCAAGGCAAAGCAAGGCTAAGGCAAGGCAACGCAAGGCAACGCCAATTTCAGGCAAGGCAAGGAAAGGGTAACAGAGGCAAAGCAATGCAAGGCAAAGCAAGGCAAGGAAAGGGTAACGCAAGGCAAGGCAAGGCAAGGGAAGGACAAGGCAAGGCAAGGCAAGGAGTCTAAGGCAAGGCATCGGAAGGCTACGCAATGCACGTCAAGGCTAGGGAAGTGTAACGGAAGGCAGGGCAAGGCACGGAAAAGCAAGGCAAGACAAGGGTAACGGAAGGCACGGCAAGGCAAGGGAAAGTCAAGGCAAGGCAAGGCAAGGCAAGGCAAGGCAAGGATAAGGCAAAGCAACGCAAGGCAAGGCAAAGTTAAGGCAAGGCAAGCCGAGCAAGGCTAAGGCAAGGGGAGACAAGGCTAAGGCACGACAACTCAAGGCTGGGCAATGCACGGCAAGGCAAGGAAAGGGTAAGAGAAGGCAAGGCAATGCAAGGCAAAGCAATTCAAATAAAGGGTAACGGAAGGCACAGCAAGGCAAGTCAAGCGTAAAGGAAGGCAAGGCAAGGAAAGGTAAAGTAAGGCAAGGCAAGGGTAATGGAAGGCACGGCAAGACAAGGGAAGGACAAGGCAAGGCACGGCAAAGGAAGGCAAGGCTAGCCAAGCAAGGCTAAGGCAAGGGGAGCCAAAGCTAATGCACGACATTGCAAGGCTAGGTAATGCACGGCAAAGCAAGGAAAGGGTAACAGAAGGCAAGGCAAGGGACGGTAAGGCAAGGCTAAGGCAAGGCAATGCCATGCAAGGCCAGGTTAAGGGAAGGCAAGTCAAGCAAGGCTAAGGCAAGGGGAGTCAATGCTATGGCACGACAACGCAAGGCTAGGCAATGCACGGCAAGGCAAGGAAAGGGTAACGGAAAGTAAGGAACGGCAAGGCAATGCAAAGCCGAGGGAAGGGAACGCAAGGCAATGCAATATTAAGGCAAGGCAAGCCAAGCAAGGCTAAGCCAAGGGGAGGCAAGGCAATGCAAGGGTAACGGAAGGCAGGGCAAGGCAAAGCAAATCAAGGTAAGGCAAGGGTAATGGAAGGCACAGCAAGACAAGGGAAGGACAAGGCAAGGCAAGGCACCCCAAGGCAAGGCAAGGCTAAGGCAGGGCAACGCAAGGCAAGGCAAGGCAAGGTTAAGGTCAGGCAAGAAAAGCAAGGCTAAGTTAAGGGGAGGCAAGTCTAAGCCACGAAAACGCAAGGCATGGCAATGCACGGCAAGGCAAGGAAAGGGTAACGGAAGGGAAGGCACGGCAAGGCAAGGAATGGGTAACGGATTGCAAGGCAGGGCAAAGCAACGCAAGGCTATGGCAAGGCAACGCAAGGCAACGCAAAGTTAAGGCAAGGCAAGGAAAGGGTAACGGAAGGCAAGGCAAGGCACGGAAAAGCAAGGCAAGACAAGGGTAACGGAAGGCACGGCAAGGCAAGGGAAAGACAAGGCAAGGCAAGGCAAGGCAAGGCAAGGATAAGGCAAAGCAACGCAAGGCAAGGCAAAGTTAAGGCAAGGCAAGCCGAGCAAGGCTAAGGCAAGGACAGACAAGGGTAAGGCAAGACAACTAAAGGCTAGGCAATGCACGGCAAGGCAAGGAAAGGGTAACAGAAGGCAAGGCAATGCAAGGCAAAGCAAGGCAAATAAAGGGTAACGGAAGGCACAGCAAGGCAAGGAAAGCGTAAAGGAAGGCAAGGCAAGGCAAGGCAAAGCAAGGCAAGGCAAGGGTAACTGAAGGCACGGCAAGCCAAGGGAAAGACAATGCAATGCAAGGCAAAGCAAGGCAAGGATAAGGCAAGGCAACACAAAGCAAGGCAAGGTTAAGGCAAGGCAAGCCAAGTAAGGCTGAGTCAAGGGGAGACAAGGCTAAGGCACGACAACGCAAGGCTAGGCAATGCACGGCAAGGCATTGCAAGGCAAAGCAAGGCAAGGAAAGGCAAGGGAAGGACAAGGCAAGGCACGGCAAGGCAAGGCAAGGCTAAGGCAACGCAAGGCAGCGCAAGCCAACACGAAGTTAAGGCAAGGCAAGGAAAGGGTAACGGAAGGCAAGGCACGGAAAGGCAAGGAAAGGGTAACGAAAGGCAAGGCACGGCAAGGCAAGGCAAGGCTAAGGCAACGCAAGGCAGCGGAAGCCAACACGAAGTTAAGGCAAGGCAAGGAAAGGGTAACGGAAGGCAGGGCACGGAAAGGCAATTAAAGGGTAACGAAAGGCAAGGCACGGCAAGGCAAGGCAAGGCTAAGGCAAGGCAACGCAAGGCAAAGAAACGGTAACGGAAGGCAAGACAAGGCAAGGCAAAGCAAGAAAAGGCAAGGGTAACAGAGGGCAAGGCAAGGCAAGGCAAGCCAAGTAAGGCTATAGCAAGGGAAGGAAAGGCTATGGCACGACAACGCACGGCTAGGCAATGCACCGCAAGGAAAGGAAAGGGTAACGGAAGGCAAGGCAAGGAAAAACAAATGAAGGCAAGGCAAGGTTAATGGAAGGCACGGCAAGACAAGGGAAGGACAAGGCAAGGCAAGGCACCCCAAGGCAAGGCAAGGCTAAGGCAAGGCAACGCAAGGCAAGGCAAGGCAAGGTTAAGGTCAGGCAAGCCAAGCAAGGCTAAGTTAAGGGGAGGCAAGTCTAAGCCACGAAAACGCAAGGCATGGCAATGCACGGCAAGGCAAGGAAAGGGTAACGGAAGGCAAGGCAAGGCAAGGCAAAGCAAAGCAAGGCAAGGGTAAAGGAAGGCACGGCAAGGCAAGACAAGGGTAACGGAAGGCACGGCAAGGCAAGGGAAGGATATGGCACGGCAAGGCAAGGTAAGGCAAGGCTAAGGCAAGGCAATGCCATGCAAGGCCAGGTTAAGGGAAGGCAAGACAAGCAAGGCTAAGGCAAGGGGAGTCAATGCTATGGCAGGACAACGCAAGGCTAGGCAATTCACGGCAGGGCAAGGAAAGGTTAACGGAAAGTAAGGAACGGCAAGGCAATGCAAAGCTGAGGAAAGGGAACGCAAGGCAATGCAATGTTAAGGCAAGGCAAGCCAAGCAAGGCTAAGGCAAGGGGAGGCAAGGCAAGGCAAGGGTAACGGAAGACACGGCAAGGCAAAACAAGTGTAACGGAAGGCTCGGCAAGGCAAGGGGAGACAAGTCTAAGGCACGACAACGCAAGGCGAGGCAATGCACGGCAAGGCAAGGCAAGGAAAGGGTAACAGAAGGCACAGCAAGGCAAGCAAAGTGTAAAGGAAGGCAAGGCAAGACAAGGCAAAGCAAGGGAAGGGAAGGGTAACTGAAGGCAAGGCAATGAATGGGAAGGACAAGGCAAGGCAAGGCAAGGCTAAGGCAACGCAACGCAAAGCAAGGCAACGCGAAGTTTAGGGAAGGCAAGGAAAGGATAACGCTACGCAAGGCATGGCAAGACAAGGAAAACGTAACGGAAGGCAAGGCACTGCAAGGCAAAGCAAGGCTAAGGCAAGGCAACGCAAGGCAACGCCAATTTCAGGCAAGGCAAGGAAAGGGTAACAGAGGCAAAGCAATGCAAGGCAAAGCAAGGCAAGGAAAGGGTAACGCAAGGCAAGGCAAGGCAAGGGAAGGACAAGGCAAGGCAAGGCAAGGAGTCTAAGGCAAGGCATCGGAAGGCTACGCAATGCACGTCAAGGCTAGGGAAGTGTAACGGAAGGCAGGGCAAGGCACGGAAAAGCAAGGCAAGACAAGGGTAACGGAAGGCACGGCAAGGCAAGGGAAAGTCAAGGCAAGGCAAGGCAAGGCAAGGCAAGGCAAGGATAAGGCAAAGCAACGCAAGGCAAGGCAAAGTTAAGGCAAGGCAAGCCGAGCAAGGCTAAGGCAAGGGGAGACAAGGCTAAGGCACGACAACTCAAGGCTGGGCAATGCACGGCAACGCAAGGAAAGGGTAAGAGAAGGCAAGGCAATGCAAGGCAAAGCAATTCAAATAAAGGGTAACGGAAGGCACAGCAAGGCAAGTCAAGCGTAAAGGAAGGCAAGGCAAGGAAAGGTAAAGTAAGGCAAGGCAAGGGTAATGGAAGGCACGGCAAGACAAGGGAAGGACAAGGCAAGGCACGGCAAAGGAAGGCAAGGCTAGCCAAGCAAGGCTAAGGCAAGGGGAGCCAAAGCTAATGCACGACATTGCAAGGCTAGGTAATGCACGGCAAAGCAAGGAAAGGGTAACAGAAGGCAAGGCAAGGGACGGTAAGGCAAGGCTAAGGCAAGGCAATGCCATGCAAGGCCAGGTTAAGGGAAGGCAAGTCAAGCAAGGCTAAGGCAAGGGGAGTCAATGCTATGGCACGACAACGCAAGGCTAGGCAATGCACGGCAAGGCAAGGAAAGGGTAACGGAAAGTAAGGAACGGCAAGGCAATGCAAAGCCGAGGGAAGGGAACGCAAGGCAATGCAATATTAAGGCAAGGCAAGCCAAGCAAGGCTAAGCCAAGGGGAGGCAAGGCAATGCAAGGGTAACGGAAGGCAGGGCAAGGCAAAGCAAATCAAGGTAAGGCAAGGGTAATGGAAGGCACAGCAAGACAAGGGAAGGACAAGGCAAGGCAAGGCACCCCAAGGCAAGGCAAGGCTAAGGCAGGGCAACGCAAGGCAAGGCAAGGCAAGGTTAAGGTCAGGCAAGAAAAGCAAGGCTAAGTTAAGGGGAGGCAAGTCTAAGCCACGAAAACGCAAGGCATGGCAATGCACGGCAAGGCAAGGAAAGGGTAACGGAAGGGAAGGCACGGCAAGGCAAGGAATGGGTAACGGATTGCAAGGCAGGGCAAAGCAACGCAAGGCTATGGCAAGGCAACGCAAGGCAACGCAAAGTTAAGGCAAGGCAAGGAAAGGGTAACGGAAGGCAAGGCAAGGCACGGAAAAGCAAGGCAAGACAAGGGTAACGGAAGGCACGGCAAGGCAAGGGAAAGACAAGGCAAGGCAAGGCAAGGCAAGGCAAGGATAAGGCAAAGCAACGCAAGGCAAGGCAAAGTTAAGGCAAGGTAAGCCGAGCAAGGCTAAGGCAAGGACAGACAAGGGTAAGGCAAGACAACTAAAGGCTAGGCAATGCACGGCAAGGCAAGGAAAGGGTAACAGAAGGCAAGGCAATGCAAGGCAAAGCAAGGCAAATAAAGGGTAACGGAAGGCACAGCAAGGCAAGGAAAGCGTAAAGGAAGGCAAGGCAAGGCAAGGCAAAGCAAGGCAAGGCAAGGGTAACTGAAGGCACGGCAAGCCAAGGGAAAGACAATGCAATGCAAGGCAAAGCAAGGCAAGGATAAGGCAAGGCAACACAAAGCAAGGCAAGGTTAAGGCAAGGCAAGCCAAGTAAGGCTGAGTCAAGGGGAGACAAGGCTAAGGCACGACAACGCAAGGCTAGGCAATGCACGGCAAGGCATTGCAAGGCAAAGCAAGGCAAGGAAAGGCAAGGGAAGGACAAGGCAAGGCACGGCAAGGCAAGGCAAGTCTAAGGCAACGCAAGGCAGCGCAAGCCAACACGAAGTTAAGGCAAGGCAAGGAAAGGGTAACGGAAGGCAAGGCACGGAAAGGCAAGGAAAGGGTAACGAAAGGCAAGGCACGGCAAGGCAAGGCAAGGCTAAGGCAACGCAAGGCAGCGGAAGCCAACACGAAGTTAAGGCAAGGCAAGGAAAGGGTAACGGAAGGCAGGGCACGGAAAGGCAATTAAAGGGTAACGAAAGGCAAGGCACGGCAAGGCAAGGCAAGGCTAAGGCAAGGCAACGCAAGGCAAAGAAACGGTAACGGAAGGCAAGACAAGGCAAGGCAAAGCAAGAAAAGGCAAGGGTAACAGAGGGCAAGGCAAGGCAAGGCAAGCCAAGTAAGGCTATAGCAAGGGAAGGAAAGGCTCTGGCACGACAACGCACGGCTAGGCAATGCACCGCAAGGAAAGGAAAGGGTAACGGAAGGCAAGGCAAGGAAAAACAAATGAAGGCAAGGCAAGGTTAATGGAAGGCACGGCAAGACAAGGGAAGGACAAGGCAAGGCAAGGCACCCCAAGGCAAGGCAAGGCTAAGGCAAGGCAACGCAAGGCAAGGCAAGGCAAGGTTAAGGTCAGGCAAGCCAAGCAAGGCTAAGTTAAGGGGAGGCAAGTCTAAGCCACGAAAACGCAAGGCATGGCAATGCACGGCAAGGCAAGGAAAGGGTAACGGAAGGCAAGGCAAGGCAAGGCAAAGCAAAGCAAGGCAAGGGTAAAGGAAGGCACGGCAAGGCAAGACAAGGGTAACGGAAGGCACGGCAAGGCAAGGGAAGGATATGGCACGGCAAGGCAAGGTAAGGCAAGGCTAAGGCAAGGCAATGCCATGCAAGGCCAGGTTAAGGGAAGGCAAGACAAGCAAGGCTAAGGCAAGGGGAGTCAATGCTATGGCAGGACAACGCAAGGCTAGGCAATTCACGGCAGGGCAAGGAAAGGTTAACGGAAAGTAAGGAACGGCAAGGCAATGCAAAGCTGAGGAAAGGGAACGCAAGGCAATGCAATGTTAAGGCAAGGCAAGCCAAGCAAGGCTAAGGCAAGGGGAGGCAAGGCAAGGCAAGGGTAACGGAAGACACGGCAAGGCAAAACAAGTGTAACGGAAGGCTCGGCAAGGCAAGGGGAGACAAGTCTAAGGCACGACAACGCAAGGCGAGGCAATGCACGGCAAGGCAAGGCAAGGAAAGGGTAACAGAAGGCACAGCAAGGCAAGCAAAGTGTAAAGGAAGGCAAGGCAAGACAAGGCAAAGCAAGGGAAGGGAAGGGTAACTGAAGGCAAGGCAATGAATGGGAAGGACAAGGCAAGGCAAGGCAAGGCTAAGGCAACGCAACGCAAAGCAAGGCAACGCGAAGTTTAGGGAAGGCAAGGAAAGGATAACGCTACGCAAGGCATGGCAAGACAAGGAAAACGTAACGGAAGGCAAGGCACTGCAAGGCAAAGCAAGGCTAAGGCAAGGCAACGCAAGGCAACGCCAATTTCAGGCAAGGCAAGGAAAGGGTAACAGAGGCAAAGCAATGCAAGGCAAAGCAAGGCAAGGAAAGGGTAACGCAAGGCAAGGCAAGGCAAGGGAAGGACAAGGCAAGGCAAGGCAAGGAGTCTAAGGCAAGGCATCGGAAGGCTACGCAATGCACGTCAAGGCTAGGGAAGTGTAACGGAAGGCAGAGCAAGGCAACACAAATAAAAGCAAGGCAAGGGTAACGGAAGGCACGGCAAGACAAGGGAAAGACAAGGCAAGGCAAGGCAAAGCAAGGCAAGGATAAGGCAAGGCAACTCAAAGCAAGGCAAGGTTAAGGCAAGGCAAGCCAA
This sequence comes from Macrotis lagotis, assembly GCF_037893015.1. NCBI lineage: Eukaryota > Metazoa > Chordata > Mammalia > Peramelemorphia > Peramelidae > Macrotis > Macrotis lagotis. The sequence continues at coordinate 66,707 of NW_027422317.1, forward strand.
GCAAGGCTGAGGCAAGGGGAGACAAGGCTAAGGCACGACAACGCAAGGCTAGGCAATGCACGGCAAGGCAATGCAAGGCAAAGCAAGGCAAGGAAAGGCAAGGGAAGGACAAGGGAAGGCACGGCAAGGCAAGGCAAGGCTAAGAGCAACGCAAGGCAACGCAAGCCAACACGAAGTTAAGGCAAGGCAAGGAAAGGGTAACGGAAGGCAAGGCACGGAAAGGCAAGGAAAGGGTAACGAAAGGCAAGGCACGGCAAGGCAAGGCAAGGCTAAGGCAAGGCAACGCAAGGCAAAGAAACGGTAACGGAAGGCAAGGCAAGGCAAGGCAAAGCAAGAAAAGGCAAGGGTAACTGAACGCGTGGCAAGGCAAGGGAAGGACAAGGCAAGGCACGGGAAGGCAAGGCAAGGCTTATACAACGCAACACAACGCAAGGCAACGCGAAGTTAAGGCAAGGCAAGGAAAGGGTAATGGAAGGCAAGGCACGGAAAGGCAAGGAAAGGGTATCGAAGGCAAGACACGGCAAAGCAAGGCAAGACAAGGTTAAGGCAAGGCAACGCAAGTCAACGCAAAGTAAAGGCAAGGCAAGGAAAGGGTAACAGAAAGCAAGGCAATGCAAGGCAAAGCAAGGGAAGGAAAGGGTAACGGAAGGCAAGGCACGGCAACGCAAAGCAAAGCAAGGCAAGTCAAAGGCAAAGCAAGGCAAGGCAAGGTTAACGGAAGGGACAGCAAGGCATGGGAAGGACAAGGCAAGGCAGGGCAAGGGAAGGAAAGGCTAAGGCAAGGCAACGCAAGTCTAGGCAATGCACGGCAAGGCAAGGAAAGGGTAACGGAAGGCAAGGCAAGGCAAAGCAAGGCAAGGGAACTGTAACGGAAGGCACGGCAAGGCAACGTAAGGGTAAGGAAAGGCACGGTGAGGCAAGGGAAGGAAAATGCAAGGCAGGGCAAGGCAAGGAAACGCTAAGTCAAGGCAACTCAAGGCTAGGCAATGCACGGCAAGGCAAGGAAAGGGTAAAGAAAGGTAAGGCACGTCAAGGCAATGCAAAGCTGAGGAAAGGCAACGCAAGGCAATGCGAAGTGAAGGCAAGACAACCCAAGCAAGGCTAAAGCAAGGGGAGGCAAGGCAAGGCAAGGGTAACGGAAGGCACGGCAAGGCAAGGTAAGGCAGGGATAAGGCAAGGCAAGGGTAACATAAGACAAGGCAATGCAACGTAAGGAAAGGCTTAGGCTAGGCAATGACATGCAAGGCCGGTTTAAGGGAAGGCAAGACAAGAAAGGCTAAGGCAAGGGGAGTCAAGGTGAAGGCACGACAATGCAAGGCTAGGCAGTGCACGGCAAGGCAAGGAAAGGGTAACAGAAGGCAAGGCAAGGGACGGTAAGGCAAGGCTAAGGCAAGGCAATGCCATGCAAGGCCAGGTTAAGGGAAGGCAAGTCAAGCAAGGCTAAGGCAAGGGGAGTCAATGCTATGTCACGACAACGCAAGGCTAGGCAATGCACGGCAAGGCAAGGAAAGGGTAACGGAAAGTAAGGAACGGCAAGGCAATGCAAAGCCGAGGAAAGGAACGCAAGGCAATGCAATGTTAAGGCAAGGCAAGCCAAGCAAGGCTAAGGCAAGGGGAGGCAAGGCAATGCAAGGGTAACGGAAGGCAGGGCAAGGCAAAACAAATCAAGGCAAGGCAAGGGTAATGGAAGGCACGGCAAGACAAGGGAAGGACAAGGCAAGGCAAGGCACCCCAAGGCAAGGCAAGGCTAAGGCAATGCAACGCAAGGCAAGGCAAGGCAAGGTTAAGGTCAGGCAAGAAAAGCAAGGCTAAGTTAAGGGGAGGCAAGTCTAAGCCACGTAAACGCAAGGCATGGCAATGCACGGCAAGGCAAGGAAAGGGTAACGGAAGGGAAGGCACCGCAAGGCAAGGAATGGGTAACGGATTGCAAGGCAGGGCAAAGCAACGCAAGGCTATGGCAAGGCAACGCAAGGCAACGCAAAGTTAAGGCAAGGCAAGGAAAGGGTAACGGAAGGCAAGGCAAGGCACGGAAAAGCAAGGCAAGACAAGGGTAACGGAAGGCACGGCAAGGCAAGAAAAGACAAGGCAAGGCAAGGCAAGGCAAGGCAAGGATAAGGCAAAGCAATGCAAGGCAAGGCAAAGTTAAGGCAAGGCAAGCCGAGCAAGGCTAAGGCAAGGACAGACAAGGGTAAGGCAAGACAACTAAAGGCTAGGCAATGCACGGCAAGGCAAGGAAAGGGTAACAGAAGGCAAGGCAATGCAAGGCAAAGCAAGGCAAATAAAGGGTAACGGAAGGCACAGCAAGGCAAGGAAAGCGTAAAGGAAGGCAAGGCAAGGCAAGGCAAAGCAAGGCAAGGCAAGGGTAACTGAAGGCACGGCAAGACAAGGGAAAGACAATGCAATGCAAGGCAAAGCAAGGCAAGGATAAGGCAAGGCAACTCAAAGCAAGGCAAGGTTAAGGCAAGGCAAGCCAAGTAAGGCTGAGTCAAGGGGAGACAAGGCTAAGGCACGACAACGCAAGGCTAGGCAATGCACGGCAAGGCATTGCAAGGCAAAGCAAGGCAAGGAAAGGCAAGGGAAGGACAAGGCAAGGCACGGCAAGGCAAGGCAAGGCTAAGGCAACGCAAGGCAGCGCAAGCCAACACGAAGTTAAGGCAAGGCAAGGAAAGGCTAACGGAAGGCAAGGTACGGAAAGGCAAGGAAAGGGTAACGAAAGGCAAGGCACGGCAAGGCAAGGCAAGGCTAAGGCAACGCAAGGCAGCGCAAGCCAACACGAAGTTAAGGCAAGGCAAGGAAAGGCTAACGGAAGGCAAGGTACGGAAAGGCAAGGAAAGGGTAACGAAAGGCAAGGCACGGCAAGGCAAGGCAATGCTAAGGCAAGGCAACGCAAGGCAAAGAAACGGTAACGGAAGGCAAGACAAGGCAAGGCAAAGCAAGAAAAGGCAAGGGTAACAGAGGGCAAGGCAAGGCAAGGCAAGCCAAGTAAGGCTATAGCAAGGGAAGGAAAGGCTATGGCACGACAACGCACGGCTAGGCAATGCACCGCAAGGAAAGGAAAGGGTAACGGAAGGCAAGGCAAGGAAAAACAAATGAAGGCAAGGCAAGGTTAATGGAAGGCACGGCAAGACAAGGGAAGGACAAGGCAAGGCAAGGCACCCCAAGGCAAGGCAAGGCTAAGGCAAGGCAACGCAAGGCAAGGCAAGGCAAGGTTAAGGTCAGGCAAGCCAAGCAAGGCTAAGTTAAGGGGAGGCAAGTCTAAGCCACGAAAACGCAAGGCATGGCAATGCACGGCAAGGCAAGGAAAGGGTAACGGAAGGCAAGGCAAGGCAAGGCAAAGCAAAGCAAGGCAAGGGTAAAGGAAGGCACGGCAAGGCAAGACAAGGGTAACGGAAGGCACGGCAAGGCAAGGGAAGGATATGGCACGGCAAGGCAAGGTAAGGCAAGGCTAAGGCAAGGCAATGCCATGCAAGGCCAGGTTAAGGGAAGGCAAGACAAGCAAGGCTAAGGCAAGGGGAGTCAATGCTATGGCAGGACAACGCAAGGCTAGGCAATGCACGGCAGGGCAAGGAAAGGTTAACGGAAAGTAAGGAACGGCAAGGCAATGCAAAGCTGAGGAAAGGGAACGCAAGGCAATGCAATGTTAAGGCAAGGCAAGCCAAGCAAGGCTAAGGCAAGGGGAGGCAAGGCAAGGCAAGGGTAATGGAAGACACGGCAAGGCAAAACAAGTGTAACGGAAGGCTCGGCAAGGCAAGGGGAGACAAGTCTAAGGCACGACAACGCAAGGCGAGGCAATGCACGGCAAGGCAAGGCAAGGAAAGGGTAACAGAAGGCACAGCAAGGCAAGCAAAGTGTAAAGCAAGGCAAGGCAAGACAAGGCAAAGCAAGGGAAGGGAAGGGTAACTGAAGGCAAGGCAATGAAAGGGAAGGACAAGGCAAGGCAAGGCAAGGCTAAGGCAACGCAACGCAAAGCAAGGCAACGCGAAGTTTAGGGAAGGCAAGGAAAGGATAACGCTACGCAAGGCACGGCAAGACAAGGAAAACGTAACGGAAGGCAAGGCACGGCAAGGCAAAGCAAGGCTAGGGCAAGGCAACGCAAGGCAACGCCAATTTCAGGCAAGGCAAGGAAAGGGTAACAGAAGGCAAAGCAATGCAAGGCAAAGCAAGGCAAGGAAAGGGTAACGCAAGGCAAGGCAAGGCAAGGGAAGGACAAGGCAAGGCAAGGCAAGGAGTCTAAGGCAAGGCATCGGAAGGCTACGCAATGCACGTCAAGGCTAGGGAAGTGTAACGGAAGGCAGGGCAAGGCACGGAAAAGCAAGGCAAGACAAGGGTAACGGAAGGCACGGCAAGGCAAGGGAAAGTCAAGGCAAGGCAAGGCAAGGCAAGGCAAGGCAAGGATAAGGCAACGCAACGCAAGGCAAGGCAAAGTTAAGGCAAGGCAAGCCGAGCAAGGCTAAGGCAAGGGGAGACAAGGCTAAGGCACGACAACTCAAGGCTGGGCAATGCACGGCAAGGCAAGGAAAGGGTAACAGAAGGCAAGGCAATGCAAGGCAAAGCAATTCAAATAAAGGGTAACGGAAGGCACAGCAAGGCAAGGAAAGCGTAAAGGAAGGCAAGGCAAGGAAAGGTAAAGTAAGGCAAGGCAAGGGTAATGGAAGGCTCGGCAAGACAAGGGAAGGACAAGGCAAGGCACGGCAAAGGAAGGCAAGGCTAGCCAAGCAAGGCTAAGGCAAGGGGAGCCAAAGCTAATGCACGACATTGCAAGGCTAGGTAATGCACGGCAAGGCAAGGAAAGGGTAACAGAAGGCAAGGCAAGGGACGGTAAGGCAAGGCTAAGGCAAGGCAATGCCATGCAAGGCCAGGTTAAGGGAAGGCAAGTCAAGCAAGGCTAAGGCAAGGGGAGTCAATGCTATGGCACGACAACGCAAGGCTAGGCAATGCACGGCAAGGCAAGGAAAGGGTAACGGAAAGTAAGGAACGGCAAGGCAATGCAAAGCCGAGGGAAGGGAACGCAAGGCAATGCAATGTTAAGGCAAGGCAAGCCAAGCAAGGCTAAGCCAAGGGGAGGCAAGGCAATGCAAGGGTAACGGAAGGCAGGGCAAGGCAAAGCAAATCAAGGTAAGGCAAGGGTAATGGAAGGCACGGCAAGACAAGGGAAGGACAAGGCAAGGCAAGGCACCCCAAGGCAAGGCAAGGCTAAGGCAGGGTAACGCAAGGCAAGGCAAGGCAAGGTTAAGGTCAGGCAAGAAAAGCAAGGCTAAGTTAAGGGGAGGCAAGTCTAAGCCACGAAAACGCAAGGCATGGCAATGCACGGCAAGGCAAGGAAAGGGTAACGGAAAGGAAGGCACGGCAAGGCAAGGAATGGGTAACGGATTGCAAGGCAGGGCAAAGCAACGCAAGGCTATGGCAAGGCAACGCAAGGCAACGCAAAGTTAAGGCAAGGCAAGGAAAGGGTAACGGAAGGCAAGGCAAGGCACGGAAAAGCAAGGCAAGACAAGGGTAACGGAAGGCACGGCAAGGCAAGGGAAAGACAAGGCAAGGCAAGGCAAGGCAAGGCAAGGATAAGGCAAAGCAACGCAAGGCAAGGCAAAGTTAAGGCAAGGCAAGCCGAGTAAGGCTAAGGCAAGGACAGACAAGGGTAAGGCAAGACAACTAAAGGCTAGGCAATGCACGGCAAGGCAAGGAAAGGGTAACAGAAGGCAAGGCAATGCAAGGCAAAGCAAGGCAAATAAAGGGTAACGGAAGGCACAGCAAGGCAAGGAAAGCGTAAAGGAAGGCAAGGCAAGGCAAGGCAAAGCAAGGCAAGGCAAGGGTAACTGAAGGCACGGCAAGACAAGGGAAAGACAATGCAATGCAAGGCAAAGCAAGGCAAGGATAAGGCAAGGCAACTCAAAGCAAGGCAAGGTTAAGGCAAGGCAAGCCAAGTAAGGCTGAGTCAAGGGGAGACAAGGCTAAGGCACGACAACGCAAGGCTAGGCAATGCACGGCAAGGCATTGCAAGGCAAAGCAAGGCAAGGAAAGGCAAGGGAAGGACAAGGCAAGGCACGGCAAGGCAAGGCAAGGCTAAGGCAACGCAAGGCAGCGCAAGCCAACACGAAGTTAAGGCAAGGCAAGGAAAGGGTAACGGAAGGCAAGGCACGGAAAGGCAAGGAAAGGGTAACGAAAGGCAAGGCACGGCAAGGCAAGGCAAGGCTAAGGCAACGCAAGGCAGCGCAAGCCAACACGAAGTTAAGGCAAGGCAAGGAAAGGGTAACGGAAGGCAAGGCACGGAAAGGCAATTAAAGGGTAACGAAAGGCAAGGCATGGCAAGGCAAGGCAAGGCTAAGGCAAGGCAACGCAAGGCAAAGAAACGGTAACGGAAGGCAAGACAAGGCAAGGCAAAGCAAGAAAAGGCAAGGGTAACAGAGGGCAAGGCAAGGCAAGCCAAGCCAAGTAAGGCTATAGCAAGGGAAGGAAAGGCTATGGCACGACAACGCACGGCTAGGCAATGCACCGCAAGGAAAGGAAAGGGTAACGGAAGGCAAGGCAAGGCAAAACAAATGAAGGCAAGGCAAGGTTAATGGAAGGCACGGCAAGACAAGGGAAGGACAAGGCAAGGCAAGGCACCCCAAGGCAAGGCAAGGCTAAGGCAAGGCAACGCAAGGCAAGGCAAGGCAAGGTTAAGGTCAGGCAAGCCAAGCAAGGCTAAGTTAAGGGGAGGCAAGTCTAAGCCACGAAAACGCAAGGCATGGCAATGCACGGCAAGGCAAGGAAAGGGTAACGGAAGGCAAGGGAAGGCTAGGCAAAGCAAGGCAAGGCAAGGGTAAAGGAAGGCACGGCAAGGCAAGACAAGGGTAACGGAAGGCACGGCAAGGCAAGGGAAGGATATGGCACGGCAAGGCAAGGTAAGGCAAGGCTAAGGCAAGGCAAAGCCATGCAAGGCCAGGTTAAGGGAAGGCAAGACAAGCAAGGCTAAGGTAAGGGGAGTCAATGCTATGGCAGGACAACGCAAGGCTAGGCAATGCACGGCAGGGCAAGGAAAGGTTAACGGAAAGTAAGGAACGGCAAGGCAATGCAAAGCTGAGGAAAGGGAACGCAAGGCAATGCAATGTTAAGGCAAGGCAAGCCAAGCAAGGCTAAGGCAAGGGGAGGCAAGGCAAGGCAAGGGTAACGGAAGACACGGCAAGGCAAAACAAGTGTAACGGAAGGCTCGGCAAGGCAAGGGGAGACAAGTCTAAGGCACGACAACGCAAGGCGAGGCAATGCACGGCAAGGCAAGGCAAGGAAAGGGTAACAGAAGGCACAGCAAGGCAAGCAAAGTGTAAGGGAAGGCAAGGCAAGACAAGGCAAAGCAAGGGAAGGGAAGGGTAACTGAAGGCAAGGCAATGAAAGGGAAGGACAAGGCAAGGCAAGGCAAGGCTAAGGCAACGCAACGCAAAGCAAGGCAACGCGAAGTTTAGGGAAGGCAAGGAAAGGATAACGCTACGCAAGGCACGGCAAGACAAGGAAAACGTAACGGAAGGCAAGGCACTGCAAGGCAAAGCAAGGCTAAGGCAAGGCAACGCAAGGCAACGCCAATTTCAGGCAAGGCAAGGAAAGGGTAACAGAGGCAAAGCAATGCAAGGCAAAGCAAGGCAAGGAAAGGGTAACGCAAGGCAAGGCAAGGCAAGGGAAGGACAAGGCAAGGCAAGGCAAGGAGTCTAAGGCAAGGCATCGGAAGGCTACGCAATGCACGTCAAGGCTAGGGAAGTGTAACGGAAGGCAGGGCAAGGCAACACAAATAAAGGCAAGGCAAGGGTAACGGAAGGCACGGCAAGACAAGGGAAAGACAAGGCAAGGCAAGGCAAAGCAAGGCAAGGATAAGGCAAGGCAACTCAAAGCAAGGCAAGGTTAAGGCAAGGCAAGCCAAGCAAGGCTGAGGCAAGGGGAGACAAGGCTAAGGCACGACAACGCAAGGCTAGGCAATGCACGGCAAGGCAATGCAAGGCAAAGCAAGGCAAGGAAAGGCAAGGGAAGGACAAGGGAAGGCACGGCAAGGCAAGGCAAGGCTAAGGCATCGCAAGGCAACGCAACCCAACACGAAGTTAAGGCAAGGCAAGGAAAGGGTAATGGAAGGCAAGGCACGGAAAGGCAAGGAAGGCACGGCAAGGCAAGGCAAGGCTAAGGCAAGGCAACGCAAGGCCAAGAAACGGTAACGGAAGGCAAGGCAAGGCAAGGCAAAGCAAGAAAAGGCAAGGGTAACTGAACGCGTGGCAAGGCAAGGGAAGGACAAGGCAAGGCACGGGAAGGCAAGGCAAGGCTTATACAACGCAACACAACGCAAGGCAACGCGAAGTTAAGGCAAGGCAAGGAAAGGGTAATGGAAGGCAAGGCACGGAAAGGCAAGGAAAGGGTATCGGAGGCAAGACACGGCAAGGCAAGGCAAGGTTAAGGCAAGGCAACGCAAGTCAACGCAAAGTAAAGGCAAGGCAAGGAAAGGGTAACAGAAAGCAAGGCAATGCAAGGCAAAGCAAGGCAAGGAAAGGGTAACGGAAGCGACGGCAAGGCAAAGGAAGGAAAATGCAAGGCAGGGCAAGGCAAGGAAAGGCTAAGGGAAGGCAACGCAAGGTTAGGCAATGCACGGCATGGCAAGGGAAGGGTAACCGAAGGCAAGGCAAGGGAATGCAAAGCAAGGCAAGGAAAGTGTAACAGAAGGTACGGCAAGGCAAGGGAAGGACAAGCAAGGCATGGCAAGGGAAGGCAAGGATAAGGCAAGGCAACGCAAGGCTAGGCAATGCACGGCAAGGCAAGGAAAGGGTAAAGAAAGGTAAGGCACGTCAAGGCAATGCAAAGCTGAGGAAAGGCAACGCAAGGCAATGCAAAGTGAAGGCAAGACAACCCAAGCAAGGCTAAAGCAAGGGGAGGCAAGGCAAGGCAAGGGTAACGGAAGGCACGGCAAGGCAAGACAAGGGTAACGGAAGACTCGGCCAGGCAAGGGAAGGACAAGGCAAGGCACGGCAAGGCAAGGCAAGGCTAAGGCAAAGCAACGCAAGGTTAAGCAATGCATGGCAAGGCAAGGAAAGTGTAACAGTAGGCAAGGCAAGGCAAGTCAAAGCAAAGCAAGGCAAGGGTAAAGGAAGGCACGGCAAGGCAAGACAAGGGTAACGGAAGGCACGGCAAGGCAAGGGAAGGATATGGCACGGCAAGGCAAGGTAAGGCAAGGCTAAGGCAAGGCAATGCCATGCAAGGCCAGGTTAAAGGAAGGCAAGACAAGCAAGGCTAAGGCAAGGGGAGACAAATCTAATGCACGACAATGCAAGGCTAGGTAATGCACGGCAAGGCAAGGAAAGGGTAACAGAAGGCAAGGCAAGGGAAGGTAAGGCAAGGCTAAGGCAAGGCAATGCCATGCAAGGCCAGGTTAAGGGAAGGCAAGACAAGCAAGGCTAAGGCAAGGGGAGTCAATGCTATGGCACGACAACGCAAGGCTAGGCAATGCACGGCAAGGCAAGGAAAGGGTAACGGAAAGTAAGGAACGGCAAGGCAATGCAAAGCTGAGGAAAGGGAACGCAAGGCAATGCAATGTTAAGGCAAGGCAAGCCAAGCAAGGCTAAGGCAAGGGGAGGCAAGGCAATGCAAGGGTAACGGAAGACACGGAAAGGCAAGACAAGTGTAACGGTAGGCTCGGCAAGGCAAGGGGAGACAAGTCTAAGGCACGACAACGCAAGGCGAGGCAATGCACGGCAAGGCAAGGCAAGGAAAGGGTAACAGAAGGCACAGCAAGGCAAGCAAAGGGTAAAGGAAGGCAAGTCAAGACAAGGCAAAGCAAGGGAAGGGAAGGGTAACTGAAGGCAAGGCAATGAAAGGGAAGGACAAGGCAAGGCAAGGTAAGGCAAGGCAAGGCTAAGGCAACGCAACGCAAAGCAAGACAACGCGAAGTTTAGGCAAGGCAAGGAAAGGGTAACGCTACGCAATGCACGGCAAGGCAAGGAAAACGTAACGGAACGCAAGGCACGGCAAGGCAAGGCAAGGCTAAGGCAAGGCAACGCAAGGCAACGCCAATTTCAGGCAAGGCAAGGAAAGGGTAACAGAAGGCAAAGCAATGCAAGGCAAAGCAATGCAAGGAGAGGGTAACGCAAGGCAAGGCAAGGCAAGGGAAGGACAAGGCAAGGCAAGGCAAGGAAAGGCTGAGGCAAGGCATCGCAAGGCTACGCAATGCACGTCAAGGCTAGGGAAGGGTAACGGAAGGCAGGGCAAGGCAAGACAAATAAAGGCAAGGCAAGGGTAACGGAAGGCACGGCAAGACAAGGAAAAGACAAGGCAAGGCAAGGCAAAGCAAAGCAAGGATAAGGCAAGGCAACTCAAAGCAATGCAAGGTTAAGGCAAGGCAAGCCAAGCAAGGCTGAGGCAAGGGGAGCCAAGGCTAAGGCACGACAACGCAATTCTAGGCAATGCACGGCAAGGCAATGCAAGGCAAAGCAAGGCAAGGAAAGGCAAGGGAAGGACAAGGCAAGGCACGGCAAGGCAAGGCAAGGCTAAGGCAACGCAAGGCAACGCAAGCCAACACGAAGTTAAGGCAAGGCAAGGAAAGGGTAACGGAAGGCAAGGCACGGAAAGGCAAGGAAAGGGTAACGAAAGGCAAGGCACGGCAAGGCAAGGCAAGGCTAAGGCAAGGCAACGCAAGTCAACGCAAATATAAGGCAAGGCAAGGAAAGGGTAACAGAAAGCACGGCAATGCAAGGCAAAGCAAGGCAAGGAAAGGGTAATGGAAGGCAAGGTACGGCAAGGCAAGGCAAGGCTAAGGCAAGGCAACGCAAGTCAACGCAAATTTAAGGCAAGGCAAGGGAATGCAAAGCAAGGCAAGGAAAGTGTAACAGAAGGTACGGCAAGGCAAGGGAAGGACAAGCAAGGCATGGCAAGGCAAGGCAACCCAAGGCAAGGCAAGGCTAAGGCAAGGCAACGCAAGGCAAGGCAAGGCAAGGTTAAGGTCAGGCAAGCCAAACAAGGCTAAGTTACGGGGAGGCAAGGCTAAGCCACGAAAACGCAATGCTAAGCAATGCACGGCAAGGCAAGGAAAGGGTAACGGATTGCAAGGCACGGCAAGGCAACGCAAGGCTAAGACAAGGCAACGCAAGGCAACGTAAAGTTAAGGCAAGGCAAGGAAAGGGTAACGGAAGGCACGGCAAGGCAAGGTAAGTGTAACGGAAGGCAAGGCAAGGCAAGGCAAAGCAAGGCAACGCAAGGGTAACTGAAGGCATGACAAGGCAAGGCAAGGGAAGGACAAGGCAAGGCAAGGCAAGGCAAGGCAAGGCTAAGGCAAGGCAACGCAAAGCAAGGCAAGGCAAGGAAAGGGTAACAGAAAGCACGGCAATGCAAGGCAAAGCAAGGCAAGGAAAGGGTAATGGAAGGCAAGGCAAGGCAAGTCAAAGGAAGGCAAGGCAAGTCAAAGTAAGGCAAAGCAAGGCAAGGCAAGTGTAACGAAAGGGACGGCAAGGCAAGGGAAGGAAACTGCAAGGCAGGGCAAGGCAAGGAAAGGCTAAGGCAAGGCAACGCAAGGCTAGGCAATGCACGGCAAGGCAAGGGAAGGGTAACGGAAGGCAAGGCAATGCAAGGCAAAGCAAGGCAAATAAAGGGTAACGGAAGGCACAGCAAGGCAAGGAAAGGACAAGGCAAGGCAATCCAAGAAAGGCTAAGGTAAGGGGAGAGAACGCTAAGGCAGGACAACGCACGGCTCGGTAATGCACGGCAAGGCAAGGAAAGTTTAACGCAAGGGAAGGCAAAGCAAGGCAAGGCAAGGGTAACGGAAGGCAAGTGCAGGGCAAGGCGAGGCAAGGCTAAGGCTACCCAACGCAAGGCAAGGCAATGAAAATTTAAAGCAAGGCAAGGAATTGGTAACGGAAGGCAAGGCACGGCAAGGCAAGGAAAGGGTAAGTGAAGGCAAGGCACGGCAACGCAAGGCAAGGCTACGGCGAGGCAGCGCAAGGCAACGCAAAGTTAAGGCAAGGCAAGGAAAGGGTAACGGAAGGGAAGGCAAAGCAAGGCAAGGCAAGGGTAACGGAAGGCACGGCAAGACAAGGGAAAGACAATGCAATGCAAGGCAAAGCAAGGCAAGGATAAGGCAAGGCAACTCAAAGCAAGGCAAGGTTAAGGCAAGGCAAGCCAAGTAAGGCTGTGTCAAGGGGAGACAAGGCTAAGGCACGACAACGCAAGGCTAGGCAATGCACGGCAAGGCATTGCAAGGCAAAGCAAGGCAAGGAAAGGCGAGGGAAGGACAAGGCAAGGCACGGCAAGGCAAGGCAAGGCTAAGGCAACGCAAGGCAGCGCAAGCCAACACGAAGTTAAGGCAAGGCAAGGAAAGGGTAACGGAAGGCAAGGCACGGAAAGGCAAGGAAAGGGTAACGAAAGGCAAGGCACGGCAAGGCAAGGCAAGGCTAAGGCAACGCAAGGCAGCGCAAGCCAACACGAAGTTAAGGCAAGGCAAGGAAAGGGTAACGGAAGGCAAGGCACGGAAAGGCAATTAAAGGGTAACGAAAGGCAAGGCACGGCAAGGCAAGGCAAGGCTAAGGCAAGGCAACGCAAGGCAAAGAAACGGTAACGGAAGGCAAGACAAGGCAAGGCAAAGCAAGAAAAGGCAAGGGTAACAGAGGGCAAGGCAAGGCAAGGCAAGCCAAGTAAGGCTAAAGCAAGGGAAGGAAAGGCTATGGCACGACAACGCACGGCTAGGCAATGCACCGCAAGGAAAGGAAAGGGTAACGGAAGGCAAGGCAAGGAAAAACAAATGAAGGCAAGGCAAGGTTAATGGAAGGCACGGCAAGACAAGGGAAGGACAAGGCAAGGCAAGGCACCCCAAGGCAAGGCAAGGCTAAGGCAAGGCAACGCAAGGCAAGGCAAGGCAAGGTTAAGGTCAGGCAAGCCAAGCAAGGCTAAGTTAAGGGGAGGGAAGTCTAAGCCACGAAAACGCAAGGCATGGCAATGCACGGCAAGGCAAGGAAAGGGTAACGGAAGGCAAGGCAAGGCAAGGCAAAGCAAAGCAAGGCAAGGGTAAAGGAAGGCACGGCAAGGCAAGACAAGGGTAACGGAAGGCACGGCAAGGCAAGGGAAGGATATGGCACGGCAAGGCAAGGTAAGGCAAGGCTAAGGCAAGGCAATGCCATGCAAGGCCAGGTTAAGGGAAGGCAAGACAAGCAAGGCTAAGGCAAGGGGAGTCAATGCTATGGCAGGACAACGCAAGGCTAGGCAATGCACGGCAGGGCAAGGAAAGGTTAACGGAAAGTAAGGAACGGCAAGGCAATGCAATGCTGAGGAAAGGGAACGCAAGGCAATGCAATGTTAAGGCAAGGCAAGCCCAGCAAGGCTAAGGCAAGGGGAGGCAAGGCAAGGCAAGGGTAATGGAAGACACGGCAAGGCAAAACAAGTGTAACGGAAGGCTCGGCAAGGCAAGGGGAGACAAGTCTAAGGCACGACAACGCAAGGCGAGGCAATGCACGGCAAGGCAAGGCAAGGAAAGGGTAACAGAAGGCACAGCAAGGCAAGCAAAGTGTAAAGCAAGGCAAGGCAAGACAAGGCAAAGCAAGGGAAGGGAAGGGTAACTGAAGGCAAGGCAATGAAAGGGAAGGACAAGGCAAGGCAAGGCAAGGCTAAGGCAACGCAACGCAAAGCAAGGCAACGCGAAGTTTAGGGAAGGCAAGGAAAGGATAACGCTACGCAAGGCACGGCAAGACAAGGAAAACGTAAGGCAAGGCAAGGCAAAGCAAGGCTAAGGCAAGGCAACGCAAGGCAACGCCAATTTCAGGCAAGGCAAGGAAAGGGTAACAGAAGGCAAAGCAATGCAAGGCAAAGCAAGGCAAGGAAAGGGTAACGCAAGGCAAGGCAAGGCAAGGGAAGGACAAGGCAAGGCAAGGCAAGGAGTCTAAGGCAAGGCATCGGAAGGCTACGCAATGCACGTCAAGGCTAGGGAAGTGTAACGGAAGGCAGGGCAAGGCACGGAAAAGCAAGGCAAGACAAGGGTAACGGAAGGCACGGCAAGGCAAGGGAAAGTCAAGGCAAGGCAAGGCAAGGCAAGGCAAGGCAAGGATAAGGCAAAGCAACGCAAGGCAAGGCAAAGTTAAGGGAAGGCAAGCCGAGCAAGGCTAAGGCAAGGGGAGACAAGGCTAAGGCACGACAACTCAAGGCTGGGCAATGCACGGCAAGGCAAGGAAAGGGTAACAGAAGGCAAGGCAATGCAAGGCAAAGCAATTCAAATAAAGGGTAACGGAAGGCACAGCAAGGCAAGGAAAGCGTAAAGGAAGGCAAGGCAAGGAAAGGTAAAGTAAGGCAAGGCAAGGGTAATGGAAGGCACGGCAAGACAAGGGAAGGACAAGGCAAGGCACGGCAAAGGAAGGCAAGGCTAGCCAAGCAAGGCTAAGGCAAGGGGAGCCAAAGCTAATGCACGACATTGCAAGGCTAGGTAATGCACGGCAAGGCAAGGAAAGGGTAACAGAAGGCAAGGCAAGGGACGGTAAGGCAAGGCTAAGGCAAGGCAATGCCATGCAAGGCCAGGTTAAGGGAAGGCAAGTCAAGCAAGGCTAAGGCAAGGGGAGTCAATGCTATGGCACGACAACGCAAGGCTAGGCAATGCACGGCAAGGCAAGGAAAGGGTAACGGAAAGTAAGGAACGGCAAGGCAATGCAAAGCCGAGGGAAGGGAACGCAAGGCAATGCAATGTTAAGGCAAGGCAAGCCAAGCAAGGCTAAGCCAAGGGGAGGCAAGGCAATGCAAGGGTAACGGAAGGCAGGGCAAGGCAAAGCAAATCAAGGTAAGGCAAGGGTAATGGAAGGCACGGCAAGACAAGGGAAGGACAAGGCAAGGCAAGGCACCCCAAGGCAAGGCAAGGCTAAGGCAAGGCAACGCAAGGCAAGGCAAGGCAAGGTTAAGGTCAGGCAAGAAAAGCAAGGCTAAGTTAAGGGGAGGCAAGTCTAAGCCACGAAAACGCAAGGCAAGGCAATGCACGGCAAGGCAAGGAAAGGGTAACGGAAGGGAAGGCACGGCAAGGCAAGGAATGGGTAACGGATTGCAAGGCACGGCAAAGCAACGCAAGGCTATGGCAAGGCAACGCAAGGCAACGCAAAGTTAAGGCAAGGCAAGGAAAGGGTAACGGAAGGCAAGGCAAGGCACGGAAAAGCAAGGCAAGACAAGGGTAACGGAAGGCACGGCAAGGCAAGGGAAAGACAAGGCAAGGCAAGGCAAGGCAAGGATAAGGCAAAGCAACGCAAGGCAAGGCAAAGTTAAGTTAAGGCAAGCCGAGCAAGGCTAAGGCAAGGACAGACAAGGGTAAGGCAAGACAACTAAAGGCTAGGCAATGCACGGCAAGGCAAGGAAAGGGTAACAGAAGGCAAGGCAATGCAAGGCAAAGCAAGGCAAATAAAGGGTAACGGAAGGCACAGCAAGGCAAGGAAAGCGTAAAGGAAGGCAAGGCAAGGCAAGGCTAAGCAAGGCAAGGCAAGGGTAACTGAAGGCACGGCAAGACAAGGGAAAGACAATGCAATGCAAGGCAAAGCAAGGCAAGGATAAGGCAAGGCAACTCAAAGCAAGGCAAGGTTAAGGCAAGGCAAGCCAAGTAAGGCTGAGTCAAGGGGAGACAAGGCTAAGGCACGACAACGCAAGGCTAGGCAATGCACGGCAAGGCATTGCAAAGCAAAGCAAGGCAAGGAAAGGCAAGGGAAGGACAAGGCAAGGCACGGCAAGGCAAGGCAAGGCTAAGGCAACGCAAGGCAGCGCAAGCCAACACGAAGTTAAGGCAAGGCAAGGAAAGGGTAACGGAAGGCAAGGCACGGAAAGGCAAGGAAAGGGTAACGAAAGGCAAGGCACGGCAAGGCAAGGCAAGGCTAAGGCAACGCAAGGCAGCGCAAGCCAACACGAAGTTAAGGCAAGGCAAGGAAAGGGTAACGGAAGGCAAGGCACGGAAAGGCAATTAAAGGGTAACGAAAGGCAAGGCACGGCAAGGCAAGGCAAGGCTAAGGCAAGGCAACGCAAGGCAAAGAAACGGTAACGGAAGGCAAGACAAGGCAAGGCAAAGCAAGAAAAGGCAAGGGTAACAGAGGGCAAGGCAAGGCAAGGCAAGCCAAGTAAGGCTATAGCAAGGGAAGGAATGGCTATGGCACGACAACGCACGGCTAGGCAATGCACCGCAAGGAAAGGAAAGGGTAACGGAAGGCAAGGCAAGGCAAAACAAATGAAGGCAAGGCAAGGTTAATGGAAGGCACGGCAAGACAAGGGAAGGACAAGGCAAGGCAAGGCACCCCAAGGCAAGGCAAGGCTAAGGCAAGGCAACGCAAGGCAAGGCAAGGCAAGGTTAAGGTCAGGCAAGCCAAGCAAGGCTAAGTTAAGGGGAGGCAAGTCTAAGCCACGAAAACGCAAGGCATGGCAATGCACGGCAAGGCAAGGAAAGGGTAACGGAAGGCAAGGCAAGGCAAGGCAAAGCAAAGCAAGGCAAGGGTAAAGGAAGGCACGGCAAGGCAAGACAAGGGTAACGGAAGGCACGGCAAGGCAAGGGAAGGATATGGCACGGCAAGGCAAGGTAAGGCAAGGCTAAGGCAAGGCAATGCCATGCAAGGCCAGGTTAAGGGAAGGCAAGACAAGCAAGGCTAAGGCAAGGGGAGTCAATGCTATGGCAGGACAACGCAAGGCTAGGCAATGCACGGCAGGGCAAGGAAAGGTTAACGGAAAGTAAGGAACGGCAAGGCAATGCAAAGCTGAGGAAAGGGAACGCAAGGCAATGCAATGTTAAGGCAAGGCAAGCCAAGCAAGGCTAAGGCAAGGGGAGGCAAGGCAAGGCAAGGGTAACGGAAGACACGGCAAGGCAAAACAAGTGTAACGGAAGGCTCGGCAAGGCAAGGGGAGACAAGTCTAAGGCACGACAACGCAAGGCGGGGCAATGCACGGCAAGGCAAGGCAAGGAAAGGGTAACAGAAGGCACAGCAAGGCAAGCAAAGTGTAAAGGAAGGCAAGGCAAGACAAGGCAAAGCAAGGGAAGGGAAGGGTAACTGAAGGCAAGGCAATGAAAGGGAAGGACAAGGCAAGGCAAGGCAAGGCTAAGGCAACGCAACGCAAAGCAAGGCAACGCGAAGTTTAGGGAAGGCAAGGAAAGGATAACGCTACGCAAGGCACGGCAAGACAAGGAAAACGTAACGGAAGGTAAGGCACTGCAAGGCAAAGCAAGGCTAAGGCAAGGCAACGCAAGGCAATGCCAATTTCAGGCAAGGCAAGGAAAGGGTAACAGAGGCAAAGCAATGCAAGGCAAAGCAAGGCAAGGAAAGGGTAACGCAAGGCAAGGCAAGGCAAGGGAAGGACAAGGCAAGGCAAGGCAAGGAGTCTAAGGCAAGGCATCGGAAGGCTACGCAATGCACGTCAAGGCTAGGGAAGTGTAACGGAAGGCAGGGCAAGGCAACACAAATAAAGGCAAGGCAAGGGTAACGGAAGGCACGGCAAGACAAGGGAAAGACAAGGCAAGGCAAGGCAAAGCAAGGCAAGGATAAGGCAAGGCAACTCAAAGCAAGGCAAGGTTAAGGCAAGGCAAGCCAAGCAAGGCTGAGGCAAGGGGAGACAAGGCTAAGGCACGACAACGCAAGGCTAGGCAATGCACGGCAAGGCAATGCAAGGCAAAGCAAGGCAAGGAAAGGCAAGGGAAGGACAAGGGAAGGCACGGCAAGGCAAGGCAAGGCTAAGGCAACGCAAGGCAACGCAAGCCAACACGAAGTTAAGGCAAGGCAAGGAAAGGGTAACGGAAGGCAAGGCACGGAAAGGCAAGGAAAGGGTAACGAAAGGCAAGGCACGGCAAGGCAAGGCAAGGCTAAGGCAAGGCAACGCAAGGCAAAGAAACGGTAACGGAAGGCAAGGCAAGGCAAGGCAAAGCAAGAAAAGGCAAGGGTAACTGAACGCGTGGCAAGGCAAGGGAAGGACAAGGCAAGGCACGGGAAGGCAAGGCAAGGCTTATACAACGCAACACAACGCAAGGCAACGCGAAGTTAAGGCAAGGCAAGGAAAGGGTAATGGAAGGCAAGGCACGGAAAGGCAAGGAAAGGGTATCGAAGGCAAGACACGGCAAAGCAAGGCAAGACAAGGTTAAGGCAAGGCAACGCAAGTCAACGCAAAGTAAAGGCAAGGCAAGGAAAGGGTAACAGAAAGCAAGGCAATGCAAGGCAAAGCAAGGGAAGGAAAGGGTAACGGAAGGCAAGGCAAGGCAACGCAAAGCAAAGCAAGGCAAGTCAAAGGCAAAGCAAGGCAAGGCAAGGTTAACGGAAGGGACAGCAAGGCATGGGAAGGACAAGGCAAGGCAGGGCAAGGGAAGGAAAGGCTAAGGCAAGGCAACGCAAGTCTAGGCAATGCACGGCAAGGCAAGGAAAGGGTAACGGAAGGCAAGGCAAGGCAAGGCAAAGCAAGGGAAGGGAACTGTAACGGAAGGCACGGCAAGGCAACGTAAGGGTAAGGAAAGGCACGGTGAGGCAAGGGAAGGAAAATGCAAGGCAGGGCAAGGCAAGGAAACGCTAAGTCAAGGCAACTCAAGGCTAGGCAATGCACGGCAAGGCAAGGAAAGGGTAAAGAAAGGTAAGGCACGTCAAGGCAATGCAAAGCTGAGGAAAGGCAACGCAAGGCAATGCGAAGTGAAGGCAAGACAACCCAAGCAAGGCTAAAGCAAGGGGAGGCAAGGCAAGGCAAGGGTAACGGAAGGCACGGCAAGGCAAGGTAAGGCAGGGATAAGGCAAGGCAAGGGTAACATAAAACAAGGCAATGCAACGTAAGGCAAGGCTTAGGCTAGGCAATGACATGCAAGGCCGGTTTAAGGGAAGGCAAGACAAGAAAGGCTAAGGCAAGGGGAGTCAAGGCTAAGGCACGGCAATGTAAGGCTAGGCAGTGCACGGCAAGGCAAGGAAAGGGTAACAGAAGGGAAGGCAAAGCAAGACAAGGCAAGGGTAAGGGAAGGCACGGCACGGAAAGTCAAGGCAAGGCCAAGGCAACACATGGCTGGGCAATGCACGGCAAGGCAACGTAAGGGCAAGGGAAGGCACGGCAAGGCAAGGGAAGGACAAGGCAAGGCACGGCAAGGCAAGGGTAACGGAATGCATGGCAAGACAATGGTAACGGAAGGCAAGGCACGGCAAGGCAAGGCAAGGCTAAGGCAACGAAACGCAACGCAAGGCAACGCAAAGTTAAGGCAAGGCAAGGGTAACGGAAGGGAAGGCACGGCAAGGCAAGGAAAGGGTAACGGAATGCAAGGCACGGCAAGGCAACACAAGACTAAGACAAGGCAACGGAAGGCAACGCAAAGTTAAGGCAAGGCAAGGAAAGGGTAACGGAAGGGAAGGCAAAGCAAGGCAAGGCAATTGAAACAGAAGGCACGGCACGGCAAGTCATGGCAAGGCTAAGGCAAGGCAACTCAAGGAAACGCAAAGTTGAGGCAAGGCAAGGCAAGGCAAGGCTAAGGCAAGGTTAAGGCAAGGTAAGCCAAGCAAGGCTAAGGCAAGGGGAGTCAAGTCTAAGGCACGGCAGCGTAAGGCGTGGCAATGCACGGCAAGGCAAGGCAAGTGTAACGGAAGGCACGGCAAGGCAAGGGAAGGACATGGCAAGGCAAGGCAAGGTAAGGCAGGGCTAAGGCAAGGCAAGGGTAACAGAAGACAAGGCAATGCAACGTAAGGCAAGGCTTAGGCAAGGCAATGTCATGCAAGTCCGGTTTAAGGGAAGGCAAGACAAGAAAGGCTAAGGCAAGGGGAGTCAAGGCTAAGGCAAGACAATGCAAGGCTAGGCAGTGCACGGCAAGGGAAGGAAAGGGTAACGGAAGGGAAGGCAAAGCAAGACAATGCAAGAGTAAGGGAAGGCACGGCACGGAACGTCAAGTCAAGGCCAAGGCAACACATGGCTGGGCAATGCACGGCAAGGCAACGTAAGGGTAACGGAAGGCACGGCAAGGCAAGGGAAGGACAAGGCAAGGCACGGCAAGGCAAGGGTAACGGAATGCATGGCAAGACAATGGTAACGGAAGGCAAGGCACGGCAAGGCAAGGCAAGGCTAAGGCAACGCAACGCAACGCAAGGCAACACAAAGTTAAAGCAAGGCAAGGGTAACGGAAGGGAAGGCATGGCAAGGCAAGGAATGGGTAACGGAATGCAAGGCACGGCAAGGCAACGCAAGGCTAAGACAAGGCAACGCAAGGCAACGCAAAGTTAAGGCAAGGCAAGGAAAGGGTAACGGAAGGCAGAGGAAGGCAAGGAAAGGGTAACGGAAGGCAAGGCAAGCAAAGCAAGGCAAGGCAAGGGTAACTGAAGGCATGGCAAGGCAAGGGAAGCACAAGGCAAGGCACGCCAAGGCAAGGTTAAGGCAACGCAATGCAACGCAAGGCCACGCGATGTTAAGGCAAGGCAAGGAAAGGATAACGGATGGGAAGGCACGGCAAGGCAAGGAAAGGGTAACGGATGGCAAGGTACGGCAAGGCAAGGCAAGGCTAAGGCAAGGGAACGCAAGTCAACGCAAATATAAGGCAAGGCAAGGGTAACAGAAAGCACGGCAATGCAAGGCAAAGCAAGGCAAGGAAAGGGTAATGGAAGGCAAGGCAAGGCAAGTCAAAGGAAGGCAAGGCAAGTCAAAGTAAGGCAAAGCAAGGCAAGGCAAGTGTAACGAAAGGGACGGCAAGGCAAAGGAAGGAAAATGCAAGGCAGGGCAAGGCAAGGGAAGGTTAAGGCAAGGCAACGCAAGGTTAAGCAATGCACGGCAAGGCAAGGGAAGGGTAACGGAAGGCAAGGCAAGGGAATGCAAAGCGGAGGAAAGGCAACGCAAGGCAATGCAAAGTGAAGGCAAGACAACCCAAGCAAGGCTAAAGCAAGGGGAGGCAAGGCAAGGCAAGGGTAACGGAAGGCACGGCAAGGCAAGACAAGGGTAACGGAAGGTTCGACCAGGCAAGGGAAGGACAAGGCCAGGCACGGCAAGGCAAGGCAAGGCAAGACTAAGGCAAGGCAACGCAAGGTTAAGCAATGCACGGCAAGGCAAGGAAAGTGTAACAGAAGGCAAGGCAAGGCAAGGCAAAGCAAAGCAAGGCAAGGGTAAAGGAAGGCACGGCAAGGCAAGACAAGGGTAACGGAAGTCACGGCAAGGCAAGGGAAGGGCATGGCACGGCAACGCAAGGTAAGGCAAGGCTAAGGCAAGGCAATGCCATGCAAGGCCAGGTTAAAGGAAGGCAAGACAAGCAAGGCTAACGCAAGGGGAGACAAAGCTAATGCACGAAAATGCAAGGCTAGGTAATGCACGGCAAGGCAAAGAAAGGGTAACAGAAGGCAAGGCAAGGGAAGGTAAGCTAAGGCTTAGGCAAGGCAATGCCATGCAAGGCCAGGTTAAGGGAAGGCAAGACAAGCAAGGCTAAGGCAAGGGGAGTCAATGCTATGGCACGACAACGCAAGGCTAGGCAATGCACGGCAGGGCAAGGAAAGGTTAACGGGAAGTAAGGAACCTCAAGGCAATGCAAAGCTGAGGAAAGGGAACGCAAGGCAATGCAATGTTAAGGCAAGGCAAGCCAAGCAAGGCTAAGGCAAGGGGAGGCAAGGCAAGGCAAGGGTAACGGAAGACACGGCAAGGCAAGACAAGTGTAACGGAAGGCTCGGCAAGGCAAGGGGAGACAAGTCTAAGGCACGACAACGCAAGGCGAGGCAATGCACAGCAAGGCAAGGCAAGGAAAGGGTAACAGAAGGCACAGCAAGGCAAGCAAAGGGTAAAGGAAGGCAAGGCAAGACAAGGCAAAGCAAGGGAAGGGAAGGGTAACTGAAGGCAAGGCAATGTAAGGGAAGGACAAGGCAAGCTAAGGTAAGGCAAGGCAAGGCTAAGGCAACGCAACGCAAAGCAAGGCAACGCGAAGTTAAGGCAAGGCAAGGAAAGGGTAACGCTACGCAAGGCACGGCAAGGCAAGGAAAACGTAATGGAAGGCAAGGCACGGCAAGGCAAGGCAAGGCTAATGCAAGCAACGCAAGGCAACGCCAATTTCAGGCAAGGCAAGGAAAGGGTAACAGAAGGCAAAGCAATGCAAGGCAAAGCAAGGCAATGAAAGGGTAACGCAAGGCAAGGCAAGGGAAGGACAAGGCAAGGCAAGGCAAGGAAAGGCTAAGGCAAGGCATCAGAAGCCTACGCAATGCACGTCAAGGCTAGGGAAGGGTAACGGAAGGCAGGGCAAGGCAAGACAAATAAAGGCAAGGCAAGGGTAACGGAAGGCACGGCAAGACAAGGGAAAGACAAGGCAAGGCAAGGCAAAGCAAGGCAAGGATAAGGCAAGGCAACTCATAGCAAGTCAAGCTTAAGGCAAGGCAAGCCAAGCAAGGCTGAGGAAAGGGGAGACAAGGCTAAGGCACGACAACGCAATTCTAGGCAATGCACGGCAAGGCAATGCAAGGCAAAGCAAGGCAAGGAAAGGCAAGGGAAGGACAAGGCAAGGCACGGCAAGGCAAGGCAAGGCTAAGGCAACGCAAGGCAACGCAAGCCAACACGAAGTTAAGGCAAGGCAAGGAAAGGGTAACGGAATGCAAGGCACGGAAAGGCAAGGAAAGGGTAACGAAAGGCAAGGCACGGCAAGGCAAGGCAAGGCTAAGGCAAGGCAACGCAAGGCAAAGAAACGGTAACGGAAGGCAAGGCAAGGCAAGGCAAAGCAAGAAAAGGCAAGGGTAACAGAGGGCACGGCAAGGCAAGGCAAGCCAAGTAAGGCCATAGCAAGGGAAGGAAAGGCTATGGCACGACAACGCACGGCTAGGCAATGCACGGCAAGGAAAGGAAAGGGTAACAGAAGGCAAGGTACGGCAAGGCAAGGCAAGGCTAAGGCAAGGCAACGCAAGTCAACGCAAATTTAAGGCAAGGCAAGGAAAGGGTAACAGAAAGCACGGCAATGCAAGGCAAAGCAAGTCAAGGAAAGGGTAATGGAAGGCAAGGTACGGCAAGGCAAGGCAAGGCTAAGGCAAGGGAACGCAAGTCAACGCAAATTTAAGGCACGGCATTGAAAGGGTAACAGAAACCACGGCAATGCAAGGCAAAGCAAGGCAAGGAAAGGGTAATGGAAGGCAAGGCAAGGCAAGTCAAAGGAAGGCAAGGCAAGTCAAAGTAAGGCAAAGCAAGGCAAGGCAAGTGTAACGAAAGGGACGGCAAGGCAAGGGAAGGAAAATGCAAGGCAGGGCAAGGCAAGGAAAGGCTAAGGGAAGGCAACGCAAGGTTAGGCAATGCACGGCAAGGCAAGGGAAGGGTAACCGAAGGCAAGGCAAGGGAATGCAAAGCAAGGCAAGGAAAGTGTAACAGAAGGTACGGCAAGGCAAGGGAAGGACAAGGCAAGGCATGGCAAGGGAAGGCAAGGATAAGGCAAGGCAACGCAAGGCTAGGCAATGCACGGCAAGGCAAGGAAAGGGTAAAGAAAGGTAAGGCACGTCAAGGCAATGCAAAGCTGAGGAAAGGCAACGCAAGGCAATGCAAAGTGAAGGCAAGAGAACCCAAGCAAGGCTAAAGCAAGGGGAGGCAAGGCAATGCAAGGGTAACGGAAGGCACGGCAAGGCAAGACAAGGGTAACGGAAGACTCGGCCAGGCAAGGGAAGGACAAGGCAAGGCACGGCAAGGCAAGGCAAGGCTAAGGCAAGGCAACGCAAGGCTAAGCAATGCACGGCAAGGCAAGGAAAGTGTAACAGTAGGCAAGGCAAGGCAAGGCAAAGCAAATCAAGGCAAGGGTAAAGGAAGGCACGGCAAGGCAAGACAAGGGTAACGGAAGGCACGGCAAGGAAAGGGAAGGATATGGCACGGCAAGGCAAGGAAAGGCAAGGCTAAGGCAAGGCAATGCCATGCAAGGCAAGGTTAAAGGAAGGCAAGACAAGCAAGGCTAAGGCAAGGGGAGACAAAGCTAATGCACGACAATGCAAGGCTAGGTAATGCACGGCAAGACAAGGAAAGGGTAACAGAAGGCAAGGCAAGGGAAGGTAAGGCAAGGCTTAGGCAAGGCAATGCCATGCAAGGCCAGGTTAAGGGAAGGCAAGTCAAGCAAGGCTAAGGCAAGGGGCGTCAAGGTTATGGCACGACAACGCAAGGCTAGGCAATGCACGGCAGGGCAAAGAAAGGTTAACGGAAAGTAAGGAACGGCAAGGCAATGCAAAGCTGAGGAAAGGGAACGCAAGGCAATGCAATGTTAAGGCAAGGCCAGCCAAGCAAGGCTAAGGCAAGGGGAGGCAAGGCAAGGCAAGGGTAACGGAAGACACGGAAAGGCAAGACAAGTGTAACGGAAGGCTCGGCAAGGCAAGGGGAGACAAGTCTAAGGCACGACAACGCAAGGCGAGGCAATGCACGGCAAGGCAAGGCAAGGAAAGGGTAACAGAAGGCACAGCAAGGCAAGCAAAGGGTAAAGGAAGGCAAGTCAAGGTAAGGCAAAGCAAGGGAAGGGAAGGGTAACTGAAGGCAAGGCAATGAAAGGGAAGGACAAGGCAAGGCAAGGTAAGGCAAGGCAAGGCTAAGGCAACGCAACGCAAAGCAAGGCAACGCGAAGTTTAGGCAAGGCAAGGAAAGGGTAACGCTACGCAAGGCACGGCAAGGCAAGGAAAACGTAACGGAAGGCAAGGCACGGCAAGGCAAGGCAAGGCTAAGGCAAGGCAACGCAAGGCAACGCCAATTTCAGGCAAGGCAAGGAAAGGGTAACAGAAGGCAAAGCAATGCAAGGCAAAGCAAGGCAAGGAAAGGGTAACGCAAGGCAAGGCAAGGCAAGGGAAGGACAAGGCAAGGCAAGGCAAGGAAAGGCTAAGGCAAGGCATCGGAAGGCTACGCAATGCACGTCAAGGCTAGGGAAGGGTAACGGAAGGCAGGGCAAGGCAAGACAAATAAAGGCAAGGCAAGGGTAACGGAAGGCACGGCAAGACAAGGAAAAGAGAAGGCAAGGCAAGGCAAAGCAAAGCAAGGATAAGGCAAGGCAACTCAAAGCAAGGCAAGGTTAAGGCAAGGCAAGCCAAGCAAGGCTGAGGCAAGGGGAGACATGGCTAAGGCACGACAACGCAATTCTAGGCAATGCACGGCAAGGCAATGCAAGGCAAAGCAAGGCAAGGAAAGGCAAGGGAAGGACAAGGCAAGGCACGGCAAGGCAAGGCAAGGCTAAGGCAACGCAAGGCAACGCAAGCAAACACGAAGTTAAGGCAAGGCAAGGAAAGGGTAACGGAAGGCAAGGCACGGAAAGGCAAGGAAAGGGTAACGAAAGGCAAGGCACGGCAAGGCAAGGCAAGGCTAAGGCAAGGCAACGCAAGTCAACGCAAATTTAAGGCAAGGCAAGGAAAGGGTAACAGAAAGCACGGCAATGCAAGGCAAAGCAAGGCAAGGAAAGGGTAATGGAAGGCAAGGTACGGCAAGGCAAGGCAAGGCTAAGGCAAAGCAACGCAAGTCAACGCAAATTTAAGGCAAGGCAAGGAAAGGGTAACAGAAAGCACGGCAATGCAAGGCAAAGCAAGGCAAGGAAAGGGTAATGGAAGGCAAGGCAAGGCAAGGCAAAGGAAGGCAAGGCAAGTCAAAGTAAGGCAAAGCAAGGCAAGGCAAGTGTAACGAAAGGGACGGCAAGGTAAAGGAAGGAAAATGCAAGGCAGGGCAAGGCAAGGAAAGGCTAAGGCAAGGCAACGCAAGGCTAGGCAATGCACGGCAAGGCAAGGGAAGTGTAACGGAAGGCAAGGCAAGGGAAGGCAAAGCAAGGCAAGGAAAGTGTAACAGAAGGTACGGCAAGGCAAGGGAAGGACAAGCAAGGCATGGCAAGGGAAGGCAAGGATAAGGCAAGGCAACGCAAGGCTAGGCAATGCACGGCAAGGCAAGGGAAGGGTAAAGAAAGGTAAGGCACGTCAAGGCAATGCAAAGCTGAGGAAAGGCAACGCAAGGCAATGCAAAGTGAAGGCAAGAGAACTCAAGCAAGGCTAAAGCAAGGGGAGGCAAGGCAAGGCAAGGGTAACGGAAGGCACGGCAAGGCAAGGAAAGCGTAACGGGAGGCACGGCAAGGCAAGACAAGGGTAACGGAAGGTTCGGCCAGGCAAGGGAAGGACAAGGCAAGGCACGGCAAGGCAAGGCAAGGCTAAGTCAAGGCAACGCAAGGTTAAGCAATGCACGGCAAGGGAAGTCAAAGGAAGGCAAGGCAAGTCAAAGTAAGGCAAAGCAAGGCAAGGCAAGTGTAACGAAAGGGACGGCAAGGTAAAGGAAGGAAAATGCAAGGCACGGCAAGGCAAGGAAAGGCTAAGGCAAGGCAACGCAAGGTTAGGCAATGCACGGCAAGGCAAGGGAAGGGTAACGGAAGGCAAGGCAAGGGAATGCAAAGGAAGGCAAGGAAAGTGTAACAGAAGGTACGGCAAGGCAAGGGAAGGACAAGCAAGGCATGGCAAGGCAAGGCAACCCAAGGCAAGGCAAGGCTAAGGCAAGGCATCGTAAGGCAAGGCAAGGCAAGGTTAAGGTCAGGCAAGCCAAGCAAGGCTAAGTTAAGGGGAGGCAAGGCTAAGCCACGAAAACGCAAGGCAAGGCAATGCACGGCACGGCAAGGAATGGGTAACGGAAGGGAAGGCACGGCAAGGCAAGGAATGGGTAACGGATTGCAAGGCACGGCAAAGCAACGCAAGGCTATGGCAAGGCAACGCAAAGCAACGTAAAGTTAAGGCAAGGCAAGGAAAGGGTAACGGAAGGCACGGCAAGGCAAGGGAAATACAAGGCAAAGCAAGGCAAGGTTAAGGCAAGGCAAGCCAAGCAAGGCTAAGGCAAGGGGAGACAAGGCTAAGACACGACAACGCAAGGCTAGGCAATGCACGGCAAGGCAAGGAAAGGGTAACAGAAGGCAAGGCAATGCAAGGCAAAGCAAGGTAAATAAAGGGTAACGGAAGGCACAGCAAGGCAAGGAAAGCGTAACGGAAGGCAAGGCAAGGCAAGGCAAAGCAAGGCAACGCAATGGTAACTGAAGGCATGACAAGGCAAGGCAAGGGAAGGACAAGGCAAGGCACGGCAAGGCAAGGCAAGGCTAAGGCAAGGCAAAGCCAAGTTAAGGCAAGGCAAGGAAAGGGTAACAGAAAGCACGGCAATGCAAGGCAAAGCAAGGCCATGAAAGGGTAATGGAAGGCAAGGCAAGGCAAGTCAAAGGAAGGCAAGGCAAGTCAAAGTAAGGCAAAGCAAGGCAAGGCAAGTGTAACGAAAGGGACGGCAAGGCAAGGGAAGGAAAGTGCAAGGCAGGGCAAGGCAGGGAAAGGCTAAGGCAAGGCAACGCAAGGCTAGGCAATGCACGGCAAGGCAAGGGAAGGGTAACGGAAGGCAAGGCAAGGGAAGGCAAAGCAAGGCAAGGGAATTGTAACGGAAGGCACGGCAAGGCAAGGGAAGGACAAGGCAAGGCAATCCAAGAAAGGCTAAGGTAAGGGGAGAGAACGCTAAGGCAGGACAACGCACGGCTCGGTAATGCACGGCAAGGCAAGGAAAGTTTAACGCAAGGGAAGGCAAAGCAAGGCAAGGCAAGCGTAACGGAAGGCAACTGCAGGGCAAGGCGAGGCAAGGCTAAGGCTACCCAATGGAAGGCAAGGCAATGCAATGTTTAGGCAAGGCAAGGAAAGGGTAACGGAAGGCAAGGCACGGCAAGGCAAGGAAAGGGTAACTGAAGGCAAGGCACGGCAACGCAAGGCAAGGCTACGGCGAGACAGCGCAAGGCAACGCAAAGTTAAGGCAAGGCAAGGAAAGGGTAACGGAAGGGAAGGCAAAGCAAGGCAAGGGAAGTGAAACAGAAGGCACGGCACGGCAAGTCATGGCAAGGCTAAGGCAAGGCAACTCAAGGAAACGCAAAGTTGAGGCAAGGCGAGGCAAGGCAAGGCTAAGGCAAGGTTAAGGCAAGGTAAGCCAAGCAAGGCTAAGGCAAGGGAAGTCAAGGCTAAGGCACGACAGCGTAAGGCTTGGCAATGCACGGCACGGCAAGGCAAGTGTAACGGAAGGCACGGCAAGGCAAGGGTAAGGGAAAGCAAGGCACCGCTAGTCCAGGCAAGGCTTAAGCAACGCAAAGGAAAGGCAAGGAAACGGTAACGGAAGGCAAGGCACGGTTAAGGCAATTAAAGCGTAACGGAAGACAAGGCAAAGCACGGAAAAGCAAGGCAAGGGAAGGGTAACGGAAGGCACGGCAAGGCAAGGGAAAGACAAGGCAAGGCACGGCAATTCCAGGCAAGGACAATGCAAGGCAACGAAAAGCATGGCAAGGTTAAGGCAAGGCAAGGCAAGGAAGGCTAAGGAAAGGGGTGACAAGGCTAAGCCAGGAAAACGCAACGCTAGGCAATGCAGGGCAAGGCAAGGAAAGGGTAACGGAAGGCAAGGAAAGGCAAGGAAAAGCAAGGCAAGGGAGGTGTAACGGAAGGCACAGCAAGGCAAGGGAAGGACAAGGCCAGGCACGGGAAGGCAAAGCAAGGCTAAGTCAAGGCAACACAAGGCTAGGCAATGCACGGCAAGGCAAGGAAAGGGCAAAGGAAGGTAAGGCATGGCAAGGCAATGCAAAGCTGAGGAAAGGCAACGCAAGGAAATGCAAAGTGAAGGCAACGCAACCCAAGCAAGGCTAAGGCAAGGGGAGGCAAGGGAAGGCAAGGGTAAAGGAAGGCACGGCAAGGCAAGAAAAGGGTAACGGAACGCTCGGCAAGGCAACGCAAGGCTACCCAATGCAAGGCAATGCAAGGAAAGGGTAACGGAAGGCAAGGCAAGGCAAGGCTAAGGCACGACAATGCAAGACTAGGCAATGCACGGATAAGGCAAGGAAAGGGTAACTGAAGGCAGGGCAAGGCAAGGCAAGGCAAAGCAAGGCAAGGCAAGGTTAAAGGAATCACGTCAAGGCAAGACAAGGGTAACGGAAGGCACGGCAAGGCAAGGGAAAGACATAGGAAGGCAAGGTAAGGCAAGGCTAAGGCAAGGCAATGCTATTCAAGGCCAGGTTAAGGGAAGGCAAGACAAGCAAGGTTAAGGCAATGGGAGACAAAGCAAATGCACGTCAACACAATGCTAGGCAATGCACGGCAAGGCAAGGAAAGGGTAACAGAAGACAAGGCAAGGCAAGGTAAGGCAAACTAAGGGAAGGCAATGCCATGCAAGGCCAGGTTAAGGGAAGGCAGGACAAGCAAGGCTAAGGCAAGGGGAGTCAAGGCCAAGGCAAGACAACGCAAGGCTAGGCAATGCACAGGAAGGCAAGGAAATTGTAACGGAAGGGAAGGCAAAGCAAGACAAGGCAAGGGTAACAGAAGGCATGGCAAGGCAAGGGAAGGACAAGGCAAGGAACGGCAGGGCAAGGCAAGGCTAAGGCAAGGCAACGCAAGGCAACGCAAAGTTAAGGCAAGGCACGGAAAAGGTAACGGAAGGCAAGGCAAGGAACGGAAAAGCAAGGTAAGGCAAGGGTAACAGAAGGCACGGGAAGGCAAGGGAAAGACAAGGCAAGGCAAGGCAAGGATAAGGCAAAGCAACGCTAAGCAAGGCAAGGTTAAGGCAAGGCAAGCCAAGCAAGGCTAAGGCAAGGGGAGACAAGGCTAAGGCACGACAACGCAAGGCTAGGCAATGCACGGCAAGGCAAGGAAAGGGTAACAGAAGGCAAGGCAATGCAAGGCAAAGCAAGGCAAGGAAAGGGTAACGGAAGACACAGGAAAGCACGGAAAGCGTAAAGAAAGGCAAGGCAAGGCAAGGCAAAGCAAGGCAAGGCAAGGGTAACTGAAGGCGTGGCAAGGCAAGGGAAGGACAAGGCAAGGCACGGCAAGGCAAGGCAAGGCTTATACAACGCAACACAACGCAAGGCAACGCGAAGTTAAGGCAATGCAAGGAAAGGGTAATGGAAGGCAAGGCACGGAAAGGCAAGGAAAGGGTATCGAAGGCAAGACACGACAAGGAAAGACAAGGTTAAGGCAAGGCAACGCAAGTCAACGCAAAGTAAAGGCAAGGCAAGGAAAAGGTAACAGAAAGCAAGGCAATCCAAGGCAAAGCAAGGGAAGGAAAGGGTAACGGAAGGCAAGGCAAGGCAAAGCAAAGCAAGGCAAGTCAAAGCAAGGCAAAGCAAGGCAAGGCAAGGTTAACGGAAGGGACAGCTAGGCATGGGAAGGACAAGGCAAGGCAGGGCAAGGCAAGGAAAGGCTAAGGCAAGGCAACGGAAGTCTAGGCAATGCACGGCAAGGCAAGGAAAGGGTAACGGAAGGCAAGGCAAGGCAAGGCAAAGCAAAGCAAGGGAACTGTAACGGAAGGCACGGCAAGGCAACGTAAGGGTAAGGGAAGGCACGGCAAGGGAAGGGAAGGAAAATGCAAGGCAGGGCAAGGCAAGGAAAGGCTAAGGCAAGGCAACGCAAGGCTAGGCAATGCACGGCAAGGGAAGGGAAGGGTAACGGAAGGCAAGGAAAGGCAAGGCAAAGCAAGGCAAGGGAAGTGTAACGGAAGGCACGGCAAGGCAAGGGAAGGACAAGGCAAGGCACGGCAAGGGAAGGCAAGGCTAAGGCAAGGCAACGCAAGGCTAGGCAATGCACCACAAGGCAAGGAAAGGGTAAAGAAAGGTAAGGCAAATCAAGGCAAAGCAAAGCTGTGGAAAGGCAACGCAAGGCAATGCGAAGTGAAGGGAAGACAACCCAAGCAAAGCTAAAGCAAGGGGAGGCAAGGCAAGGAAAGGGTGACGGAAGGCACGGCAAGGCAAGGTAAGGCAGGGCTAAGGCAAGGCAAGGGTAACAGAAGACAAGGCAATGCAACGTAAGGCAAGGCTTAGGCAAGGCAATGTCATGCAAGGCCGGTTTAAGGGAAGGCAAGACAAGAAAGGCTAAGGCAAGGGGAGTCAAGGCTAAGGCACGACAATGCAAGGCTAGGCAGTGCACGGCAAGGCAAGGAAAGGGTAACGGAAGGGAAGGCAAAGCAAGACAATGCAATGGTAAGGGAAGGCACGGCACGGAAAGTCAAGGCAAGGCCAAGGCAACACATGCCTGGGCAATGCACGGCAAGGCAACGTAAGGGTAAGGGAAGGCACGGCAAGGTAAGGGAAGGAAAAGGCAGGGTACGGCAAGGCAATGGTAACGGAATGCATGGCAAGACAATGGTAACGGAAGGCAAGGCACGGCAAGGCAAGGCAATGCTAAGGCAACGCAACGCAACGCAAGGCAACGCAAAGATAAAGCCAGGCCAGGGTAACGGAAGGGAAGGCATGGCAAGGCAAGGAAAGGGTAACGGAATGCAAGGCAACGCAAGGCTAAGACAAGGCAACGCAAGGCAACGCAAAGTTAAGGCAAGGCAAGGAAAGGGTAATGGAAGGCAATGCAAGGCACGGAAAAGCAAGGCAAGGCAAGGGTAAGGGAAGGCACGGCAAGGCAAAGGAAAGACAAGGCAAGGCAAGGCAAGGCAAGGTAAGGATAAGGCAAGGCAAGCCAAGCAAGGTTAAGGCAAGGGGAGACAAGCCTAAGGCATGACAATGCAAGGCTAGGCAATGCACGGCAAGGCAAGGAAAGGGTAACAGAAGGTAAGGCATTGCAAGGCAAAGCAAGGCAAGAAAAGGTTAACGGAAGGTAGAGGAAAGCAAGGCAAGGGTAACTGAAGGCGTGGCAAGGCAAGCGAAGGACAAGACAAGGCACGGCAAGGCAAGGCAAGGCTTATACAACGCAACAAAACGCAGGCAACGCGAAGTTAAGGCAAGGCAAGGAAAGGGTAACAGAAGGTAAAGCATTGCAAGGCAAAGCAAGGCAAGAAACGGGTTACGGAAGGCAGAGGAAGGCAAGGAAAGGGTAATGG
Source organism: Macrotis lagotis (assembly GCF_037893015.1). Taxonomy (NCBI): domain Eukaryota; kingdom Metazoa; phylum Chordata; class Mammalia; order Peramelemorphia; family Peramelidae; genus Macrotis; species Macrotis lagotis. Next base: position 98,390 of record NW_027422317.1, read on the forward strand.
AAGGCAAGGCAAGGCAAGGCAAAGCAAGGCAAGGCAAGGGTAACTGAAGGCATGGCAAGGCAAGGGAAGGACAAGGCACGGCACGGCAAGGGAAGGCAAGGCTAAGGCAACGCAACGCAAGTCAACGCAAATTTAAGGCAAGGCAAGGAAAGGGTAACAGAAAGCACGGCAATGAAGGCCAAGCAAGGCAAGGAAAGGTTAATGGAAGGCAAGGCAAGGCAAGTCAAAGGAAGGCAAGGCAAGTCAAAGTAAGGCAAAGCAAGGCAAGGCAAGTGTAACGAAAGGGACGGCAAGGCAAGGGAAGGAAAATATGCAAGGCAGGGTAAGGCAAAGAAAGGCTAAGGCAAGGCAAAGCAAGGCTAACCAATGCACGGCAAGGCAAGGGAAGGGTAACGGAAGGCAAGGCAAGGGAAGGCAAAGCAAGGCAAGGGAAGTGTAACGGAAGGCACGGCAAGGCAAGGGAAGGACAAGGCAAGGCATGGCAAGGGAAGGCAAGGCTAAGGCAAGGCAACGCAAGGCTAGGCAATGCACGGTAAGGCAAGGAAAGGGTAAAGAAAGGTAAGGCACGTCAAGGCAATGCAAAGCTGAGGAAAGGCAACGCAAGGCAATGCAAAGTGAAGGCAAGACAACCCAAGGAAGGCTAAAGCAAGGGGAGGCAAGGCAAGGCAAGGGTAACGGAAGGCACGGTAAGGCAAGACAAGGGTAACGGAAGACTCGGCCAGGCAAGGGAAGGACAAGGCAAGGCACGGCAAGGCAAGGCAAGGCTAAGGCAAGGCAACGCAAGGCTAAGCAATGCACGGCAAGGCAAGGAAAGGGTAACAGAAGGCAAGGCAAGGCAAGGCAAAGCAAAGCAAGGCAAGGGTAAAGGAAGGCACGGCAAGGCAAGACAAGGGTAACGGAAGGCACGGCAAGGCAAGGGAAAGATATGGCACGGCAAGGCAAGGTAAGGCAAGGCTAAGGCAAGGCAATGCCATGCAAGGCCAGGTTAAAGGAAGGCAAGACAAGCAAGGCCAAGGCAAGGGGAGACAAAGCTAATGCACGACAATGCAAGGCTAGGCAATGCACGGCAAGTCAAGGGAAGGGTAACGGAAGGCAAGGCAAGGCAAGGCAAAGCAAGGCCAGGGAAGTGTAACGGAAGGCACGGCAAGGCAAGGGAAAGAAAAGGCAAGGCACGGCAAGGGAAGGCAAGGCTAGCCAAGCAAGGCTAAGGCAAGGGGAGACAAAGCTAATGCACGACAATGCAAGGCTAGGTAATGCACGGCAAGGCAAGGAAAGGGTAACAGAAGGCAAGGCAAGGGAAGGTAAGGCAAGGCTAAGGCAAGGCAATGCCATGCAAGGCCAGGTTAAGGGAAGGCAAGACAAACAAGGCTAAGGCAAGGGGAGTCGATGCTATGGCACGACAACGCAAGGCTAGGCAATGCGCGGCAAGGCAAGGAAAGGGTAACGGAAAGTAAGGAACGGCAAGGCAATGCAAAGCTGAGGAATGGGAACGCAAGGCAATGCAAAGTTAAGGCAAGGCAATCCAAGCAAGGCTAAGGCAAGGGGAGGCAAGGCAAGGCAGGGGAAACGGAAGACACGGCAAGGGAAGACAAGGGTAATGGAAGGCAAGGCAGGGCAAGGCAAAGCAAGGAAAGGGAAGTGTAACGGAAGGCACGGCAAGGCAAGGGAAAGACAAGGCAAGGCACGGCAAGGGAAGGCAAGGCTAGCCAAGCAAGGCTAAGGCAAGGGGAGACAAGTCTAAGGCACGACAACGCAAGGCGAGGCAATGCACGGCAAGGCAAGGAAAGGGTAACAGAAGGCATGGCAATGCAAGGCAAAGCAAGGCAAGGAAAGGGTAACAGAAGGCACAGCAAGGCAAGCAAAGGGTAAAGGAAGGCAAGGCAAGACAAGGCAAAGCAAGGGAAGGGAAGGGTAACTGAAGGCAAGGCAATGAAAGGGAAGGACAAGGCAAGGCAAGGTAAGGCAAGGCAAGGCTAAGGCAACGCAACGCAAAGCAAGGCAACGCGAAGTTTAGGCAAGGCAAGGAAAGGGTAACGCTACGCAAGGCACGGCAAGGCAAGAAAAACGTAACGGAAGGCGAGGCACGGCAAGGCAAGGCAAGGCTAAGGCAAGGCAAAGCAAGGCAACGCCAATTTCAGGCAAGGCAAAGAAAGGGTAACAGAAGGCAAAGCAATGCAAGGAAAGGGTAACGCAAGGCAAGGCAAGGCAAGGGAAGGAGAAGGCAAGGCAAGGCAAGGAAAGGCTAAGGCAAGGCATCGGAAGGCTACGCAATGCACGTCAAGGCTAGGGAAGGGTAACGGAAGGCAGGGTAAGGCAAGACAAATAAAGGCAAGGCAAGGGTAACGGAAGGCACGTCAAGACAAGGGAAAGACAAGGCAAGGCAAGGCAAAGCAAGGCAAGGATAAGGCAAGGCAACTCAAAGCAACGCAAGGTTAAGGCAAGGGGAGACAAAGCTAATGCTCGACAATGCAAGGCTAGGCAATGCACGGCAAGGCAAGGGAAGGGTAACGGAAGGCACGGTAAGACAAGGGAAAGACAAGGCAAGGCAAGGCAAGGCAAGGCAAGGCTAAGGAAGGTAAAGGCAAGGTAAGCCAAGCAAGGCTAAGGCAAGGGGAGTCAAGGCTAACGCACGACAGCGTAAGGCTTGGCAATGCACGGCACGGCAAGGCAAGTGTAACGGAAGACACGGCAAGGCAAGGGTAAGGGAAAGCAAGGCACGGCTAGTCAAGGCAAGGCTTAGGCAACGCAAAGTTAAGGAAAGGCAAGTAAACGGTACCGGAAGGCAAGGCACGGTTAAGGCAATTAAAGGGTAACGGAAGACAAGGCAAGGCACGGCAAAGCAAGGCAAGGAAAGGGTAACGGAATGCACGGCAAGGCAAGGGAAAGACAAGGCAAGGCACAGCAAGTCCAGGCAAGGACAAGGCAAGGCAACCAAAAGCATGGCAAGGTTAAGGCAAGGCAAGGCAAGGAAGGCTAAGGAAAGGGGTGACAAGGCTAAGCCACGAAAACGCAACGCTAGGCAATGCACGGCAAGGCAAGGAAAGGGTAACGGAAGGCAAGGCAAGGCAAGGAAAAGCAAGGCAAGGGAAGTGTAACGGAAAGCACAGCAAGGCAGGGGAAGGACAAGGCCAGGCACGGGAAGGCAAAGCAAGGCTTAGTCAAGGCAACACAAGGCTAGGCAATGCACGGAAAGGCAAGGAAAGGGTAAAGGAAGGTAAGGCATGGCAAGGCAATGCAAAGCTGAGGAAAGGCAACGCAAGGAAAGGCAAAGTGAAGGCAACACAACCCAAGCAAGGCTAAGGCAAAGGGAGGCAAGGCAAGGCAACGGTAAGGGAAGTCACGGCATGGCAAGAATAGTGTAACGGAAGGCTCGGCAAGGCAACGCACGGCTACCCAATGCAAGGCAATGCAAGGAAAGGGTAACGGAAGGCAAGGCAAGGCAAGGCTAAGGAACGACAATGCAAGATTAGGCAATGCACGGATAAGGCAAGGAAAGGGTAACTGAAGGCAAGGCAAGGCAAGGAAAAGGAAGGCAAGGCAAGGTTAAAGGAATCACGGCAAGGCAAGACAAGGATAACGGAAGGCACGGCAAGGCAAGGGAAAGACATTGGAAGTCAAGGTAAGGCAAGGCTAAGGCAAGGCAATGCTATTCAAGGCCAGGTTAAGGGAAAGCAAGACAAGCAAGGTTAAGGCAATGGGAGACAAAGCTAATGCACGTAAACACAATGCTAGGCAATGCACGGCAAGGCAAGGAAAGGGTAACAGAAGACAAGGCAAGGCAAGGTAAGATAAAGCTAAGGCAAGGCAATGCCATACAAGGCCAGGTTAGGGGAAGGCAAGACAAGCAAGGCTAAGGCAAGGGGAGTCAAGGCCAAGGCACGACAACGCAAGGCTAGGCAATGCACGGGAAGGCAAGGAAAGTGTAACGGAAGGGAAGGCAAAGCAAGACAAGGCAAGGGTAACAGAAGGCACGGCAGGGCATGTCAAGGTAATGCCAAGGCAACACCTGGCTGGCCAATGCACGGCAAGGAAACGTAAGGTAAGGGAAGGCACGGCAAGGCAAGGGAAGGACAAGGCAAGGCACGGCAAGGCAAGGGTAATGGAAGGCACGGCAAGGCAAGACAATGGTAACGGAAGGCAAGGCACAGCAAGGCAAGGCAAGGCTAAGGCAGCGGAACGCAACGCAAGGCAAGGCAAAGTTAAGGCAAGGCAAGGCAAGGGTAACGGAAGGGAAGGCACGGCAAGGCAAGGAAAGGGTAACGGAAGGCACGGCAAGGCAAGAAAAGGGTAAGGGAAAACTAGGCACGTCTAGTCAAGGCAAGTCTTAGGCAATGCAAAGTTAAGGGAAGGCAAGTAAAGGGTAACGGAAGTCAAGGCAAGGCACGGAAAAGAAAGGCAAGGCAAGGGTAACGGAAGGCACAGCAAGGCAAGGGAAAGACAAGGCAAAGCAAGGCAAGGTGAAGGCAAGGCATGCCAAGCAAGGCTAAAGCAAGGGGAGACAAGTCTAAGACACGACAACGCAAGGCTAGGCAATGCACGGCAAGGCAAGGAAAGGGTAACAGAAGGCAAGGCAATGCAAGGCAAAGCAAGGCAAGGAAAGGGTAACGGAAGGCACAGCAAGGCAAGGAAAGCGTAACGGAAGGCAAGGCAAGGCAAGGCAAAGCAAGGCTAGGCAATGCACGGCAAGGCAAGGCAAGGGTAACGGAAGGCAAGGCAAGGGAAGTGTAACGGAAGGCACTGCAAGGCAAGGGAAGGACAAGGCAAGGCAATCCAAGCAAGGCTAAGGTAAGGGGAGAGAACGCTAAGGCAGGACAACGCAAGGCTAGGCAATGCACGGCAAGGCAAGGAAAGTTTAACGCAAGGGAAGGCAAAGCAAGGCAAGGCAAGCCTAACGGAAGGCAAGTGCAGGGCAAGGCGAGGCAAGGCTAAGGCTACGCAATGGAAGGCAAGGCAATGCAATGCTTAGGCAAGGCAAGGAAAGGGTAACGGAAGGCAAGGCAATGAAAGGCAAGGAAAGGGTAACGGAAGGCAAGGCACGGCAAGGCAAGGCAAGGCTAAGGCGAGGCAGCGCAAGGCAAAGCAAAGTTAAGGCAAGGCATGGAAAGTGTAACGGAAGGCAAGGCAAGGCAAGGCAAGGCAAGGCAAGGTTAAGGCAAGGTAAGCCAAGCAAGGCTAAGGCAAGGGGAGTCAAGGCTAAGCCACGACAGCGTAAGGCTTGGCAATGCACGGCACGGTAAGACAAGTGTAACGGAAGGCAGGGCAAGGCCAGTGTAAGGGAAAGCAAGGCACGGCTAGTCAAGGCAATGCTTAGGCAACGCAAAGTTTAGGAAAGGCAAGGAAACGGTAACGGAAGGCAAGGCACGGTTAAGGCAATTAAAGGATAACGGTAGACAAGGCAAGGCACGGAAAAGCAAGGCAAGGCAAGGGTAAAGGAAGGCACGGCAAGGCAAGGGAAAGACAAGGGAAGGCACAGCAAGTCCAGCCAAGAACAAGGCAAGGCAACGAAAAGCATGGCAATGTTAAGGCAAGGCAATGCAAGGAAGGCTAAGGAAAGGGGTGACAAGGCTAAGCCACGAAAACGCAACGCTAGGCAATGAACGGCAAGGCAAGGAAAGGGTAACGGAAGGCACGGCAAGGCAAGGGAAAGACATTGAAAGTCAAGGTAATGCAAGGCTAAGGCAAGGCAATGCTATTCAAGGCCAGGTTAAGGGAAGGCAAGACAAGCAAGGTTAAGGCAATGGGAGACAAAGCTAATGCACGTAAACACAATGCTAGGCAATGCACGGCAAGGCAAGGAAAGGGTAACAGAATACAAGGCAAGGCAAGGTAAGATAAAGCTAAGGCAAGGCAATGCCATACAAGGCCAGGTTAAGGGAAGGCAAGACAAGCAAGGCTAAGGCAAGGGGAGTCAAGGCCAAGGCACGACAACGCAAGGCTAGGCAATGCACGGGAAGGCAAGGAAAGTGTAACGGAAGGGAAGGCAAAGCAAGACAAGGCAAGGGTAACAGAAGGCACGGCAGGGCATGTCAAGGCAATGCCAAGGCAACACCTGGCTGGCCAATGCACGGCAAGGAAACGTAAGGTAAGGGAAGGCACGGCAAGGCAAGGGAAGGACAAGGCAAGGCACGGCAAGGCAAGGGTAATGGAAGGCACGGCAAGGCAAGACAATGGTAATGGAAGGCAAGGCACAGCAAGGCAAGGCAAGGCTAAGGCAGCGGAACGCAACGCAAGGCAAGGTAAAGTTAAGGCAAGGCAAGGCAAGGGTAACGGAAGGGAAGGCACGGCAAGGCAAGGAAAGGGTAACGGAAGGCACGGCAAGGCAAGAAAAGGGTAAGGGAAAACTAGGCACGTCTAGTCAAGGCAAGTCTTAGGCAATGCAAAGTTAAGGGAAGGCAAGTAAAGGGTAACGGAAGTCAAGGCAAGGCACGGAAAAGAAAGGCAAGGCAAGGGTAACGGAAGGCACAGCAAGGCAAGGAAAAACAAGGCAAAGCAAGGCAAGGTTAAGGCAAGGCAAGCCAAGCAAGGCTAAGGCAAGGGGAGAAAAGTCTAAGACACGAAAACGCAAGGCTAGGCAATGCACGGCAAGGCAAGGAAAGGGTAACAGAAGGCAAGGCAATGCAAGGCAAGGCAAGGCAAGGAAAGGGTAACGGAAGGCACAGCAAGGCAAGGAAGGCGTAACGGAAGGCAAGGCAAGGCAAGGCAAAGCAAGGCTAGGCAATGCACGGCAAGGCAAGGGAAGGGTAACGGAAGGCAAGGCAAGGGAAGTGTAACGGAAGGCACTGCAAGGCAAGGGAAGGACAAGGCAAGGCAATCCAAGCAAGGCTAAGGTAAGGGGAGAGAACGCTAAGGCAGGACAGCGTAAGGCTTGGCAATGCACGGCACGGTAAGACAAGTGTAACGGAAGGCAGGGCAAGGCCAGTGTAAGGGAAAGCAAGGCACGGCTAGTCAAGGCAATGCTTAGGCAACGCAAAGTTTAGGAAAGGCAAGGAAACGGTAACGGAAAGCAAGGCACGGTTAAGGCAATTAAAGGATAACGGAAGACAAGGCAAGGCACGGAAAAGCAAGGCAAGGCAAGGGTAAAGGAAGGCACGGCAAGGCAAGGGAAAGACAAGGGAAGGCACAGCAAGTCCAGCCAAGAACAAGGCAAGGCAACGAAAAGCATGGCAATGTTAAGGCAAGGCAATGCAAGGAAGGCTAAGGAAAGGGGTGACAAGGCTAAGCAACGAAAACGCAACGCTAGGCAATGAACGGCAAGGCAAGGAAAGGGTAACGGAAGGCAAGGAAAGGCAAGGAAAAGCAAGGGAAGGGAAGTGTAACGGAAGGCAAAGCAAGGCAAGGGAAGGACAAGGCCAGGCACGGGAAGGCAAAGCAAGGCTAAGTCAAGGCAACACAAGGCTAGGCAATGCACGGCAAGGCAAGGAAAGGGCAAAGGAAGGTAAGGAATGGCAAGGCAATGCAAAGCTGAGGAAAGGCAACGCAAGGAAATGCAAAGTGAAGGCAACGCAACCCAAGCAAGGCTAAGGCAAGGGGAGGCAAGCAAGGCAAGGGTAATGGAAGGCACGGCATGGCAAGTAAAGGGTAACGGAAGGCACAGAAATGCAAGGGAAGGACAAGGACAGGCACGGGAAGGCAAAGCAAGGCTACGTCAAGGCAACACAAGGCTAGGCAATGCACGGCAACGCAAGGCAAGGGCAACGGAAGGCACGGCATGGCAAGAAATGGGTAACGGAAGGCTCGGCAAGGCAACGCAAGGCTACCCAATGCAAGGCAATGCAAGGAAAGGGTAACGGAAGGCAAGGCAAGGCAAGGCTAAGGCACGACAATGCAAGACTAGGCAATGCACGGATAAGGCAAGGAAAGGGTAACAGAAGGCAAAGCAATGCAAGGCAAAGCAAGGCAAGGACAGGGTAACGCAAGGCAAGGCAAGGCAAGGGAAGGACAAGCCAAGGCAAGGCAAGGCAAGGCTAAGGCAAGGCATCGGAAGGCTACGCAATGCACGTCAAGTCTAGGGAAGGGTAACGGAAGGCAGGGCAAGGCAAGACAAGGCAAGGCAAGGCAAGGTAAGGCAAGGATAAGGCAAGGCAACGCAAAGCAAGGCAAGATTAAAGCAAGGCAAGCCAAGCAAGGCTAAGGCAAGGGGAGACAAGGCTAAGGCACGACAACGCAAGGGTAGGCAATGGACGGCAAGGCAAGGAAAGGGTAACAGAAGGAAAGGCAATGCAACGCAAAACAAGGCAGGAAAAGGGTAACGGAAGGCACAGCAAGGCAAGGAAAGCGTAACGGAAGGCAAGTCAAGGCAAGGCAAATTAAGGCAAGGCAAGGGTAGCTGAAGGCATGGCAAGGCAAGGGAAGGACAAGGCAAGGCACGGCAAGGCAAGGCAAGGCTTAGGCAAGGCAAGGGAAGACAACGCAAAGTTAAGGCAAGGCACGGAAAAGGTAACGGAAGGCAAGGCAAGGAACGGAAAAGCAATGGAAGGCTAGGGTAACGGAAGGCACGGCAATGCAAGGGAAATACAAGGCAAGGCAAGGCAAGGATAAGGCAAAGCAACGCAAAGCAAGGCAAGGTTAAGGCAAGGCAAGCCAAGCAAGGCTAAGGCAAGGGGAGACAAGGCTAAGGAACGACAACGCAAGGCTAGGCAATGCACGGCAAGGCAAGGAAAGGGTAACAGAAGGCACAGCAAAGCACGGAAAGCGTAAAGAAAGGCAAGGCAAGGCAAGGCAAAGCAAGGCAAGGGCAAGGGTAACTGAAGGCGTGGCAAGGCAAGGGAAGGATAAGGCAAGGCACGGCAAGGCAAGGCAAGGCTTATACAACGCAACACAACGCAAGGCAACGCGAAGTTAATGCAAGGCAAGAAAAGGGTAATGGAAGGCAAGGCACGGAAAGGCAACCAAAGGGTATCGAAGGCAAGACACGGCAAGGCAAGGCAAGGTTAAGGCAAGGCAACGCAAGTCAACACAAAGTAAAAGCAAGGCAAGGAACGGGTAACAGAAAGCAAGGCAATGCAAGGCAAAGCAAGGCAAGGAAAGGGTAAGGGAAGGCAAGGCAAGGCAACGCAAAGCAAAGCAAGGCAAGTCAAAGCAAGGCAAAGCAAGGCAAGGCAAGGTTAACGGAAGGCACGGCAAGGCAAGGGAAGGAAAATGCAAGGCAGGGCAAGGCAAGGAAAGGCTAAGGCAAGGCAACGCAAGGCTAGGCAATGCACGGCAAGGCAAGGGAAGGGTAAAGGAAGGCAAGGCAAGGCAAGGCAAAGCAAGGCAAGGGAAGTGTAACGGAAGGCACGGCAAGGCAAGGGAAGGACAAGGCAAGGCACGGCAAGGGAAGGCAAGGCTAAGGCAAGGCAACTCAAGGCTAGGCAATGCACGGCAAGGCAAGGAAAGGGTAACGAAAGGTAAGGCACGTCAAGGCAATGCAAAGCTGAGGAAAGGCAACGCAAGGCAATGCGAAGTGAAGGCAAGACAACCCAAGCAAGGCTAAAGCAAGGGGAGGCAAGGCAAGGCAAGGGTAACGGAAGGCACGGCAAGGCAAGGTAAGGCAGGGCTAAGGCAAGGCAAGGGTTACAGAAGACAAGGCAATGCAACGTAAGGCAAGGCTTAGGCAAGGCAATGTCATGCAAGGCCGGTTTAAGGGAAGGCAAGAAAAGAAAGGCTAAGGCAAGGGGAGTCAAGGCTAAGGCACGACAATGCAAGGCTAGGCAGTGCACGGCAAGGCAAGGAGAGGGTAAAGGAAGGGTAGGCAAAGCAAGACAAGGCAAGGGTAAGGGAAGGCACGGCACGGAACGTCAAGGCAAGGCCAAGGCAACACATGGCTGGGCAATGCTCGGCAAGGCAACGTAAGGGTAAGGGAAGGCACGGCAAGGCAAGGGAAGGACAAGACAAGGCACGGCAAGGCAAGGCAAGGCTAAGGCAACGCAACGCAACGCAAGGCAACGCAAAGTTAACGCAAGGCAAGGGTAACGGAAAGGAAGGCACCGCAAGGCAAGGAAAGGGTAACGGAATGCAAGGCACGGCAAGGCAACGCAAGGCTAAGACAAGGCAACGCAAGGCAACGCAAAGTTAAGGCAAGGCAAGGAAAGGGTAACGGAAGGCAATGCAAGGCACGGAAAGGCAAGGCAAGGGTAACGGAAGGCACGGCTAGGCAAGCGAAAGACAAGGCAAGGCAAGGCAAGGCAAGGCAAGGCAAGGATAAGGCATGGCAAGCCAAGCAAGGCTTAGGCAAGGGGAGACAAGCCTAAGGCACGACAACGCAAGGCTAGGCAATGCACGGCAAGGCAAGGAAAGGGTAACAGAAGGTAAGGCATTGCAAGGCAAAGCAAGGCAAGAAAAGGGTAACGGAAGGCAGAGGAAGTCAAGGAAAGGGTAACGGAAGGCAAGGCAAGGCAAGGCAAAGCAAGGCAAGGCAAGGGTAACTGAAGGCATGGCAAGGCAAGGCAAGGCAAGGCTAAGGCAACGCAACGCAACGCAAGGCAACGCGAAGTTAAGGCAAGGCAAGGAAAGGGTAACGGAAGGGAAGGCACGGAAAGACAAGGAAAGGGTAACGGAGGGCAAACGGCAAGGCAAGGCAAGGCTAAGGCAAGGAAACGCAAGTCAACGCAAAGTTAAGGCAAGGCAAGGAAAGGGTACCAGAAAGCACGGCAATGCAAGGCAAAGCAAGGCAAGGAAAGGGTAATGGAAGGCAAGGCAAGGCAAGGGAAGGAAAATGCAAGGCAGGGCAAGGCAAGGAAAGGCTAAGGTAAGGCAACGCAAGGCTAGGCAATGCACGGCAAGGCAAGGGAAGGGTTACGGAAGGCAAGGCAAGGGAAGGCAAAGCAAGGCAAGGGAAGTGTAACGGAAGGCAGGGCAAGGCAAGGGAAGGACAAGGCAAGGCATGGGAAGGGAAGGCAAGGATAAGGCAAGGCAACGCAAGGCTAGGCAATGCACGGCAAGGCAAGGAAAGGGTAAAGAAAGGTAAGGCACGTCAAGGCAATGCAAAGCTGAGGAAAGGCAACGCAAGGCAATGCAAAGTGAAGGCAAGACAACCCAAGAAATGCTAAAGCAAGTGGAGGCAAGGCAAGGCAAGGGTAACGGAAGGCACGACAAGGCAAGACAAGGGTAACGGAAGTTTCGGCCAGGCAAGGGAAGGAGAAGGCAAGGCACGGCAAGGCAAGGCAAGGCAAGGCTAAGGCAAGGCAACGCAAGGTTAAGCAATGCACGGCAAGGCAAGGAAAGGGTAACAGAAGGCAAGGCAAGGCAAGGCAATGCGATTCAAGGCCAGGTTAACGGAAGGCAAGACAAGCAAGGCTAAGGCAAGGGGAGACAAAGCTTATGCACGACAATGCAAGGCTAGGCAATGCACGGCAAGGCAAGGGAAGGGTAAGGGAAGGCAAGGCAAAGCAAGGCAAAGCTAGGCAAGGGAAGTGTAACGGAAGGCACGGCAAGGCAAGGGAACGACAAGGCAAGGCACGGCAAGGGAAGGCAAGGCTAGACAAGCAAGGCTAAGGCAAGGGGAGACAAAGCTAATGCACGACAATGCAAGGCTAGGTAATGCACGGCAAGGCAAGGAAAGGGTAACAAAAGGCAAAGTAATGCAAGGCAAAGCAATTCAAGGAAAGGGTAACGCAAGGCAAGGCAAGGCAAGGGAAGGACAAGGCAAGGCAAGGCAAGGAAAGGCTAAGGCAAGGCATCGGAAGGCTACGCAATGCACGTCAAGGCTAGGGAAGTGTAACGGAAGGCAGGGCAAGGCAAGACAAATAAACGCAAGGCAAGGGTAACGGAATGCACGGCAAGACAAGGGAAAGACAAGGCAAGGCAAGGCAAAGCAAGGCAAGGATAAGGCAAGGCAATGCAAGGCAAAGCAAGGCAAGGAAAGGGTAACGGAAAGCAAGGCAAGGCAACGCAAAGCAAAGCAAGGCAATCAAAGCTACGCAAAGCAAGGCAAGGCAAGGTTAACGGAAGGCACGGCAAGGCAAGGGAAGGACAAGGCAAGGCACGGCAAGGGAAAGGAAGGCTAAGGCAAGGCAACACAAGGCTAGGCAATGCACGGCAAGGCAAGGAAAGGGTAAAGAAAGGTAAGGCATGGCAAGGCAATGCAAAGCTGAGGAAAGGCAACGCAAGGCAATGCGAAGTGAAGGCAAGACAACCCAAGCAAGGCTAAAGCAAGGGGAGGCAAGGCAAGGCAAGGGTAATGGAAGGCACGGCAAGGCAAGGTAAGGCAGGGCTAAGGCAAGGCAAGTGTAACAGAAGACAAGCAATGCAACGTAAGGCAATGCTTAGGCAAGGCAATGTTATGCAAGGCCGATTTATGGGAAGGCAAGACAAGAAAGGCTAAGCCAAGGGGAGTCAAGGCTAAGGCACGACAATGCAAGGCTAGGCAGTGCACGGCAAGGCAAGGAAAGGTTAACGGAAGGTTAGGCAAAGCAAGACAAGGCAAGGGTAAGGGAAGGCACGGCAGGGAAAGTCAAGGCAAGGCCAAGGCAACACATGGTTGGGCAATGTTCGGCAAGGCAACGTAAGGGAAAGGGAAGGCACGGCAAGGCAAGGGAAGGACAAGGCAAGGCACGGCAAGGCAAGGGTAACGGAATGCATGGGAAGACAATGGCAACGGAAGGCAAGGCACGGCAAGGCAAGGCAAGGCTAAGGCAACGCAACGCAAGGCAACGAAAAGTTAAGGGAGGCAAGGGTAACGGAAGGGAAGACATGGCAAGGCAAGGAAAGGGTAACGGAATGCAAGGCACGGCAAGGCAACGCAAGGCTAAGACAAGGCAACGCAAGGCGAAGCAAAGTTAAGGCAAGGCAAGGAAAGGGTAACGGAAGGCAATGCAAGGCACGGAAAGGCAAGGCAAGGGTAACGGAAGGCACGGCAAGGCAAGGGAAAGACAAGGCACGGCAAGGCAAGGCAAGGCAAGGATAAGGCAAGGCAAGCCAAGCAAGGCTAAGGCAAGGGGAGACAAGCCTAAGGCACGACAACGCAAGGCTAGGCAATGCACGGCAAGGCAAGGAAAGGGTAACAGAAGGTAAGGCATTGCAAGGCAAAGCAAGGCAAGAAAAGGGTAACGGAAGGCAGAGGAAGGCAAGGAAAGGGTAACGGAAAGCAAGGGAAGGCAAGGCAAAGCAAGGCAAGGCAAGGGTAACTGAAGGCATGGCAAGGCAAGGGTAACGGAAGGGAAGGCACGAAAAGACAAGGAAAGGGTAACGGAGGGCAAGGCACGGCAAGGCAACGCAAGGCAAGGCAAGGGTAACTGAAGGCATGGCAAGGCAAGGGAAGGACAAGGCAAGGCACGGCAAGGCAAGGCAAGGCTAAGGCAACGCAACGCAACGCAAGGCAACGCGAAGTGAAGGCAAGGCAAGGAAAGGGTAACGGAAGGGAAGGCACGGAAAGACAAGGAAAGGCTAACGGAGGGCAAGGCACGGCAAGGCAAGGCAAGGGTAAGGCAAGGCAACGCAAGTCAACGCAAAGTTAAGGCAAGGCAAGGAATGGGTAACAGAAAGCATGGCAATGCAAGGCAAAGCAAAGCAAGGAAAGGGTAATGGAAGGCAAAGCAAGGCAAGTCAAAGGAAGGCAAGGCAAGTCAAAGTAAGGCAAAGCAAGGCAAGGAAAGGCTAAGGTAAGGCAACGCAAGGCTAGGCAATGCACGGCAAGGCAAGGGAAGGGTTACGGAAGGCAAGGCAAGGGAAGGCAAAGCAAGGCAAGGGAAGTGTAACGGAAGGCACGGCAAGGCAAGGGAAGGACAAGGCAAGGCATGGCAAGGGAAGGCAAGGATAAGGCAAGGCAACGCAAGGCTAGGCAATGCACGGCAAGGCAAGGAAAGGGTAAAGAAAGGTAAGGCACGTCAAGGCAATGCAAAGCTGAGGAAAGGCAACGCGAGGCAATGCAAAGTGAAGGCAAGACAACCCAAGCAATGCTAAAGCAAGGGGAGGCAAGGCAAGGCAAGGGTAACGGAAGGCACGGCAAGGCAAGACAAGGGTAACGGAAGTTTCGGCCAGGCAAGGGAAGGAGAAGGCAAGGCACTGCAAGGCAAGGCAAGGCAAGGCTAAGGCAAGGCAACGCAAGGTTAAGCAAAGCCCGGCAAGGCAAGGAAAGGGTAATAGAAGGCAAGGCAAGGCAAGGCAATGCAAAGCAAGGCAAGGGTAAATGAAGGCACGGCAAGGCAAGACAAGGGTAACGGAAGGCACGGCAAGGCAAGGTAAGGCAAGGCTAAGGCAAGGCAATGCCATGCAAGGCCTGGTTAAAGGAAGGCAAGACATTCAAGGCTTAGGCAAGGGGAGACAAAGCTAATGCACGACAATGCAAGGCTAGGCAATGCACGGCAAGGCAAGGGAAGGGTAACGGAAGGCAAGGCAAGGCAAGGCAAAGCAAGGCAAGGGAAGTGTAATGGAAGGCACGGCAAGGCAAGGGAAGGACAACAAGGCAAGGCAAGGCAAGGGAAGGACAAGGCAAGGCAAGGCAAGGAAAGGCTAAGGCAAGGCATTGGAAGGCTACGCAATGCACATCAAGGCTAGGGAAGGGTAACGGAAGGCAGGGCAAGGCAAGACAAATAAAGGCAAGGTAAGGGTAACGGAAGGCACGGCAAGACAAGGGAAAGACAAGGCAAGGCAAGGCAAAGCAAGGCAAGGATAAGGCAAGGCAACGCAAAGCAAGGCAATGTTAAGCCAAGGCAAGCCAAGCAAGGCTGAGGCAAGGGGAGACAAGGCTGAGGCACGACAACGCAAGGCTAGGCAATGCACGGCAAGGCAATGCAAGGCAAAGCAAGGCAAGGAAACGCAAGGGAAGGACAAGGCAAGGTATGGCAAGGCAAGGCAAGGCTAAGGGAACGCAAGGCAACGCAAGCCAACACGATGTTAAGGCAAGGCAAGGAAAGGGTAACGGAAGGCAAGGCACGGAAAGACAATGAAAGAGTAACGAAAGGCAAGGCACGGCAAGGCAAAGCAAGGCTAAGGCAAGGCAACGCAAGGCAAAGAAACGGTAACGGAAGGCAAGGCAAGGCAAGGCAAAGCAAGAAAAGGCAAGGGTAACAGAGGGCACGGCAAGGCAAGGCAAGCCAAGTAAGGCTATAGCAAGGGAAGGAAAGGCTATGGCACGACAACGCACGGCTAGGCAATGCACCGCAAGGAAAGGAAAGGGTAACGGAAGGCAGGGCAAGGCAAGACAAATCAAGGCAAGGCAAGGGTAATGGAAGGAACGGCAAGACAAGGGAAGGACAAGGCAAGGCAAGGCACCCCAAGGTAAGGCAGGGCTAAGGCAAGGCAAGGCAAGGCAAGGCAAGGTTAAGGTCAGGCAAGCCAAACAAGGCTAAGTTAAGGGGAGGCAAGGCTAAGCCACGAAAACGCAAGGGAAGGCAATGCACGGCAAGGCAAGGAATGGATAACGGATTGCAAGGTACGGCAAAGCAACGCAAGGCTATGGCAAGGCAACGCAAGGCAACGCAAAGTTAAGGCAAGGCAAGGAAAGGGTAACGGAAGGCAAGGCAAGGCACGGAAAAGCAAGGCAAGACGAGGGTAATGGAAGGCACGGCAAGGCAAGGGAAGGACAAGGCAAGGCAAGGCAAGGCAAGGCAAGGATAAGGCAAAGAAACGCAAAGCAAGGCAAGGTTAAGGCAAGGCAAGCCGATCAAGGCTAAGGCAAGGGGAGACAAGGCTAAGGCACGACAACTCAAGGCTAGGCAATGCACGGCAAGGCAAGGAAAGGGTAACAGAAGGCTAGGCAAGGCAAAGCAAGGCAAGGGAAGTGTAACGGAAGGCACGGCAAGGCAAGGGAAGGACAAGGAAAGGCACGGCAAGGGAAGGCAAGGCTAGACAAGCAAGGCTAAGGCAAGGGGAGACAAAGCAAATGCACGACAATGCAAGGCTAGGTAATGCACGGCAAGGCAAGGAAAGGGTAACAGAAGGCAAAGCAAGGCAAGGCAAAGCAAGGCAAGGAAAGTGTAACGCAAGGCTAGGCAAGGCAAGGGAAGGACAAGGCAAGGCAAGGCAAGGAAAGGCTAAGGCAAGGCATCGGAAGGCTACGCAATGAACGTCAAGGCTAGGGAAGGGTAACGGAAGGCAGGGCAAGGCAAGACAAATAAAGGAAAGGCAAGGGTAACGGAATGCACGGCAAGACAAGGGAAAGACAAGGCAAGGCAAGGCAAAGCAAGGCAAGGATAAGGCAATCAATGCAAGGCAAAGCAAGGCAAGGAAAGGGTAACGGAAGGCAAGGCAAGGCAACGTAAAGCAAAGCAAGGCAAGTCAAAGCAAGGCAAAGCAAGGCAAGGCAAGGTTAACGGAAGTCACGGCAAGGCAAAGGAAGGAAAATGCAAGGCAGGGCAAGGCAAGGAAAGGCTAAGGCAAGGCAACGCAAGGCTAGGCAATGCACGGCAAGGCAAGGGAAGGGTAAAGGAAGGCAAGGCACGGCAAGGTAAAGCAAGGCAAGGGAAGTGTAACGGAAGGCCCGGCAAGGCAATGGAAGGACAAGGCAAGGCACGGCAAGGGAAGGCAAGGCTAAGGCAAGGCAACGCATGGTTAGGCAATGCACGGCAAGGCAAGGAAAGGGTAAAGAAAGGTAAGGCACGTCAAGGCAATGCAAAGCTGAGGAAATGCAACGAAAGGCAATGCGAAGTGAAGGCAAGACAACCCAAGCAAGGCTAAAGCAAGGGGAGGCAAGGCAAGGCAAGGGTAACGGAAGGCACGGCAAGGCAAGGTAAGGCAGGGCTAAGGCAAGGCAAGGGTAACAGAAGACAAGGCAATGCAACGTAAGGCAAGGCTTAGGCAAGTCAATGTCATGCAAGGCCGGTTTAAGGGAAGGCAAGACAAGAAAGGCTAAGGCAAGGGGAGTCAAGGATAAGGCACGACAATGCAAGGCTAGGCAGTGCACGGCAAGGCAAGGAAAGGCTAACGGAAGGGTAGGCAAAGCAAGACAAGGCAAGCGTAAGGGAAGGCACGGCACGGAAAGTCAAGGCAAGGCCAAGGCAACACATGGCTGGCCAATGATCGGCAAGGCAAAGTAAGGGTAAGGGAAGGCACGGCAAGGCAAGGGAAGGACAAGGCAAGGCACGGCAAGGCAAGGGTAACGGAATGCATGGCAAGAGAATGGTAACGGAAGGCAAGGCACGGCAAGGCAAGGCAAGGCTAAGGCAACGCAACGCAACGCAAGGCAACGAAAAGTTAAGGCAAGGCAAGGGTAACGGAAGGGAAGGCACGGCAAGGCAAGGAAAGGGTAACGGAATGCAAGGCACGGCAAGGCAACGCAAGGCTAAGACAAGGCAACGCAAGGCAACGCAAAGTTAAGGCAAGGCAAGGAAAGGGTAACGGAAGGCAATGCAAGGCACGGAAAGGCAAGGCAAGGCAAGGGTAACGGAAGGCACGGCAAGGCAAGGGAAAGACAAGGCAAGGCAAGGCAAGGCAAGGCAAGGATAAGGCAAGGCAAGCCAAGCAAGGCTAAGGCAAGGGGAGACAAGCCTAAGGCACGACAACGCAAGGCTAGGCAATGCACGGCAAGGCAAGGAAAGGGTAACAGAAGGTAAGGCATTGCAAGGCAAAGCAAGGCAAGAAAAGGGTAACGGAAGGCAGAGGAACTCAAGGAAAGGTTAACGGAAGGCAAGGCAAGGCAAGGCAAAGCAAGGCAAGGCAAGGGTAACTGAAGGCATGGCAAGGCAAGGGAAGGACAAGGCAAGGCATGGCAAGGCAAGGCAAGGCTAAGGCAACGCAACGCAACGCAAGGCAACACGAAGTCAAGGCAAGGCAAGGAATGGGTAACGGAAGGGAAGGCACGGAAAGACAAGGAAAGGGTAACGGAGGGCAAGGCACGGCGAGGCAAGGCAAGGGTAAGGCAAGGCAAGGCAAGTCAACGCAAAGTTATGGCAAGGCAAGGAAAGGGTAACAGAAAGCATGGCAATGCAAGGCAAAGCAAAGCAAGGAAAGGGTAATGGAAGGCAAAGCAAGGCAAGTCAAAGGAAGGCAAGGCAAGTCAAAGTAAGGCAAAGCAAGGCAAGGCAAGTGTAACGGAAGGGACGGCAAGGCAAGGGAAGGAAAATGCAAGGCAGGGCAAGGCAAGGAAAGGCTAAGGTAAGGCAACGCAAGGCTAGGCAATGCACGGCAAGGCAAGGGAAGGGTTACGGAAGGCAAGGCAAGGGAAGGCAAAGCAAGGCAAGGGCAGTGTAACGGAAGGCACGGCAAGGCAAGGGAAGGACAAGGCAAGGCATGGCAAGGGAAGGCAAGGATAAGGCAAGGCAACGCAAGGCTAGGCAATGCACGGCAAGGCAAGGAAAGGGTAAAGAAAGGTAAGGCACGTCATGGCAATGCAAAGCGGAGGAAAGGCAACGCGAGACAATGCAACGTGAAGGCAAGACAACCCACGCAATGCTAAAGCAAGGGGAGGCAAGGCAAGGCAAGGGTAACGGAAGGCACGGCAAAGCAAGACAAGGGTAACGGAAGTTTCGGCCAGGCAAGGGAAGGAGAAGGCAAGGCACTGCAAGGCAAGACAAGGCAAGGCTAAGGCAAGGCAACGCAAGGTAAAGCAATGCACGGCAAGGCAAGGAAAGGGTAACAGAAGGCAAGGCAAGGCAAGGCAAAGCAAAGCAAGGCAAGGGTAAAGGAAGGCACGGCAAGGCAAGACAAGGGTAACGGAAGGCACGGCAAGGCAAGGGAAGGATATGGCACGGCAAGGCAAGGTAAGGCAAGGCTAAGGCAAGGCAATGCCATGCAAGGCCAGGTTAAAGGAAGGCAAGACAAGCAAGGCTAAGGCAAGGGGAGACAAAGCTAATGCACGACAATGCAAGGCTAGGCAATGCACGGCAAGGCAAGGGAAGGGTAACGGAAGTCAAGGCAAGGCAAGGCAAAGCTAGGCAAGGGAAGTGTAACGGAAGGCACGGCAAGGAAAGGGAAGGACAAGGCAAGGCACGGCAAGGGAAGGCAAGGCTAGACAAGCAAGGCTAAGGCAAGGGGAGACAAAGCTAATGCACGACAATGCAAGGCTAGGTAATGCACGGCAAGGCAAGGAAAGGGTAACAGAAGGCAAAGCAATGCAAGGCAAAGAAAGGCAAGGAAAGGGTAACACAAGGCAAGGCAAGGCAAGGGAAGGACAAGGCAAGGCAAGGCAAGGAAAGGCTGAGGCAAGGCATCGGAAGGCTACGCACTGCACGTCAAGGCTAGGGAAGGGTAACGGAAGGCAGGGCAAGGCAAGACAAATAAAGGCAAGGCAAGGTTAACGGAAGGCACGGCAAGACAAGGGAAAGACAAGGCAAGGCAAGGCAAAACAAGGCAAGGATAAGGCAAGGCAATGCAAGGCAAAGCAAGGCAAGGAAAGGGTAACGGAAGGCAAGGCAAGGCAACGCAAAGCAAAACAAGGCAAGTCAAAGCAAGGCAAAGCAAGGCAAGGCAAGGTAACGGAAGGCACGGCAAGGCAAGGGAAGGAAAATGCAAGGCAGGGCAAGGCAAGGAAAGGCTAAGGCAAGGCAACGCAAGGCTAGGCAATCCACGGCAAGGCAAGGGAAGGGTAAAGGAAGGCAAGGCAAGGCAAGGCAAAGCAAGGCAAGGGAAGTGTAACGGAAGACACGGCAAGGCAAGGGAAGGACAAGGCAAGGCACGGCAAGGGAAGGCAAGTCTAAGGCAAGGCAACGCAAGGCTAGGCAAAGCACGGCAAGGCAAGGAAAGGGTAAAGAAAGGTAAGGCACGTCAAGGCAATGCAAAGCTGAGGAAAGGCAACGCAAGTCAATGCGAAGTGAAGGCAAGACAACCCAAGCAAGGCTAAAGCAAGGGGAGGCAAGGCAAGGCAAGGGTAACGGAAGGCACGGCAAGGCAAGGTAAGGCAGGGCTAAGGCAAGGCAAGGGTAACAGAAGACAAGGCAATGCAACGTAAGGCAAGGCTTAGGCAAGGCAATGTAATGCAAGGCCGGTTTAAGGGAAGGCAAGACAAGAAAGGCTAAGGCAAGGGGATTCAAGGCTAAGGCACGACAATGCAAGGCTAGGCAGTGCACGGCAAGGCAAGGAAAGGTTAACGGAAGGGTAGGCAAAGCAAGACAAGGCAAGGGTAAGGGAAGGCACGGCACGGAAAGTCAAGGCAAGGCCAAGGCAACACATGGCTGGGCAATGCTCGGCAAGGCAACGTAAGGGTAAGGGAAGGCACGGCAAGGCAAGGGAAGTACAAGGCAAGGCACGGCAAGGCAAGGGAAAGACAAGGCAAGGCACAGCAAGTCCAGGCAAGGACAATGCGAGGCAACGAAAAGCATGGCAATGTTAATGCAAGGCAAGGCAAGGAAGGCTAAGGAAAGGGGTGACAAGGCTAAGCCACGAAAACGCAACGCTAGGCAATGCACGGCAAGGCAAGGAAAGGGTAACGGAAGGCAAGGAAAGGCAAGGAAAAGCAAGGCAAGGGAAGTGTAACGGAAGGCACAGCAAGGCAAGGGAAGGACAAGGCCAGGCACGGGAAGGCAAAGCAAGGCTACGTCAAGGCATCACAAGCCTAGGCAATGCACGGCAAGGCAAGGAAAGGGCAAAGGAAGGTAAGGCATGGCAAGGCAATGCAAAACTGAGGAAAGGCAACGCAAGGAAATGCAAAGTGAAGGCAACGCAACCCAAGCAAGGCTAAGGCAAGGGGAGGCAAGGGAAGGCAAGGGTAACGGAAGGCACGGCAAGGAAAGAAAAGGGTAACGGAACGCTCGGCAAGGCAACGCAAGGCTACCCAATGCAAGGCAATGCAAGGAAAGGGTAACGGAAGGCAAGGCAAGGCAAGGCTAAGGCACGACAATGCAAGACTAGGCAATGCACGGTAAGGCAAGGAAAGGGTAACTGAAGGCAAGGCAAGGCAAAGCAAGGCAAGGCAAGGTTAAAGGAATCACGGCAAGGCAAGACAAGGGTAACGGAAGGCACGGCAAGGCAAGGGAAAGACATGGGAAGGCAAGGTAAGGCAAGGCTAAGGCAAGGCAATGCTATTCAAGGCCAGGTTAAGGGAAGGCAAGACAAGCAAGGTTAAGGCAATGGGAGACAAAGCTAATGCACGTCAACACAATGCTAGGCAATGCACGGCAAGGCAAAGAAAGGGTAACAGAAGACAAGGCAAGGCAAGGTAAGGCAAACTAAGGCAAGGCAATGCCATGCAAGGCCAGGTTAAGGGAAGGCAGGACAAGCAAGGCTAAGGCAAGGGGAGTCAAGGCCAAGGCACG
The DNA here is from genome assembly GCF_037893015.1 of Macrotis lagotis. NCBI lineage: Eukaryota > Metazoa > Chordata > Mammalia > Peramelemorphia > Peramelidae > Macrotis > Macrotis lagotis. Next base: position 119,494 of record NW_027422317.1, read on the forward strand.
ACAACGCAAGGCTAGGCAATGCACGGGAAGGCAAGGAAAGTGTAACGGAAGGGAAGGCAAAGCAAGACAAGGCAAGGGTAACAGAAGGCATGGCAAGGCAAGGGAAGGACAAGGCAAGGCAACGCAAGGCAACGCAAAGTTAAGGCAAGGCACGGAAAAGGTAACGGAAGGCAAGGCAAGGAACGGAAAAGCAAGGGAAGGCAAGGGTAACGGAAGGCACGGCAAGGCAAGGGAAAGACAAGGCAAGGCAAGGCAAGGATAAGGCAAAGCAACGCAAAGCAAGGCAAGGTTAAGGCAAGGCAAGCCAAGCATGGCTAAGGCACGACAACGCAAGGCTAGGCAATGAACGGCAAGGCAACGAAAGGGTAACAGAAGGCAAGGCAATGCAAGGCAAAGCAAGGCAAGGAAAGGGTAACGGAAGGCACAGCAAAGCACGGAAAGCGTAAAGAAAGGCAAGGCAAGGCAAGGCAAAGCAAGGCAAGGCAAGGGTAACTGAAGGCGTGGCAAGGCAAGGGAATGAAAAGGCAAGGCATGGCAAGGCAAGGCAAGGCTTATACAACGCAACACAACGCAAGGCAACGCGAAGTTAAGGCAATGCAAGGAAAGGGTAATGGAAGGCAAGGCACGGAAAGGCAAGGAAAGGGTATCGAAGGCAAGACACGGCAAGGAAAGGCAAGGTTAAGGCAAGGCAACGCAAGTCAACGCAAAGTAAAGGCAAGGCAAGGAAAGGGTAACAGAAAGCAAGGCAATGCAAGGCAAAGCAAGGGAAGGAATGGGTAACGGAAGGCAAGGCAAGGCAACGCAAAGCAAAGCAATGCAAGTCAAAGCAAGGCAAAGCAAGGCAAGGCAACGTTAACGGAAGGGACAGCAAGGCATGGGAAGGACAAGGCAAGGCAGGGCAAGGCAAGTAAAGGCTAAGGCAAGGCAACGCAAGTCTAGGCAATGCACGGCAAGGCAAGGAAAGGGTAACGGAAGGCAAGGCAAGGCAAGGCAAAGCAAGGCAAGGGAACTGTAACGGAAGGCACGGCAAGGCAACGTAAGGGTAAGGGAAGGCACGGCAAGGCAAGGGAAGGAAAATGCAAGGCAGGGCAAGGCAAGGAAAGGCTAAGGCAAGGCAACGCAAGGCTAGGCAATGCACGGCAAGGCAAGGGAAGGGTAACGGAAGGCAAGGCAAGGCAAGGCAAAGCAAGGCAAGGGAAGTGTAACGGAAGGCACGGCAAGGCAAGGGAAGGACAAGGCAAGGCACGGCAAGGGAAGGCAAGGCTAAGGCAAGGCAACGCAAGGCTAGGCAATGCACGGCAAGGCAAGGAAAGGGTAAAGAAAGGTAAGGCACGTCAAGGCAATGCAAAGCTGAGGAAAGGCAACGCAAGGCAATGCGAAGTGAATGGAAGACAACCCAAGCAAGGCTAAAGCAAGGGGAGGCAAGGCAAGGCAAGGGTAACGGAAGGCACGGCAAGGCAAGGTAAGGCAGGGCTAAGGCAAGGCAAGGGTAACAGAAGACAAGGCAATGCAACGTAAGGCAAGGCTTAGGCAAGGCAATGTCATTCAAGGCCGGTTTAAGGGAAGGCAAGACAAGAAAGGCTAAGGCAAGGGGAGTCAAGGCTAAGGCACGACAATGCAAGGCTAGGCAGTGCACGGCAAGGCAAGGAAAGGGTAACGGAAGGGAAGGCAAAGCAAGACAATGCAAGGGTAAGGGAAGGCATGGCAAGGCAAGGGAAGGACAAGACAAGGCACGGCAAGGCAAGGCCAAGGCAACACATGGCTGGGCAATGCACGGCAAGGCAACGTAAGGGTAAGGGAAGGCATGGCAAGGCAAGGGAAGGACAAGGCAGGGCACGGCAAGGCAAGGGTAACGGAATGCATGGCAAGACAATGGTAACGGAAGGCAAGGCACGGCAAGGCTAAGGCAACGCAACGCAACGCAAGGCAACGCAAAGTTAAAGCAAGGCAAGGGTAACGGAAGGGAAGGCATGGCAAGGCAAGGAAAGGGTAACGGAATGCAAGGCACGGCAAGGCAACGCAAAGCTAAGACAAGGCAACGCAAGGCAACGCAAAGTTAAGGCAAGGCAAGGAAAGGGTAACGGAAGGCAATGCAAGGCACGGAAAGGCAAGGCAAGGCAAGGGTAACGGAAGGCACGGCAAGGCATGGGAAAGACAAGGCAAGGCAAGGCAAGGCAAGGATAAGGCAAGGCAAGCCAAGCAAGGCTAAGGCAAGGGGAGACAAGCCTAAGGCACGACAACGCAAGGCTAGGCAATGCACGGCAAGGCAAGGAAAGGGTAACAGAAGGTAAGGCATTGCAAGGCAAAGCAAGGCAAGAAAAGGGTAACGGAAGGCAGAGGAAGGCAAGGAAAGGGTAACGGAAGGCAAGGCAAGGCAAAGGCAAGGCAAGGGTAACTGAAGGCATGGCAAGGCAAGGGAAGGACAAGGCAAGGCACGGCAAGGCAAGGCTAAGGCAACGCAACGCAACGCAAGGCAACGCGAAGTTAAGGCAAGGCAAGGAAAGGGTAACGGATGGGAAGGCACGGAAAAGCAAGGAAAGGGTAACGGAAGGCAAGGTACGGCAAGGCAAGGCAAGGCTAAGGCAAGGGAACGCAAGTCAACGCAAATATAAGGCAAGGCAAGGAAAGGGTAACAGAAAGCACAGCAATGCAAGGTAAAGCAAGGCAAGGAAAGGGTAATGGAAGGCAAGGCAAGGCAAGTCAAAGGAAGGCAAGGCAAGTCAAAGTAAGGCAAAGCAAGGCAAGGCAAGTTTAACGGAAGGGACGGCAAGTCAAGGGAAGGAAAATGCAAGGCAGGGCAAGGCAAGGAAAGGCTAAGGCAAGGCAACATAAGGTTAAGCAATGCACGGCAAGGCAAGGGAAGGGTAACGGAAGGCAAGGCAAGGGAATGCAAAGCGGAGGAAAGGCAACGCAAGGCAATGCAAAGTGAAGGCAAGACAACCCAAGCAAGGCTAAAGCAAGGGGAGGCAAGGCAAGGCAAGGGTAACGGAAGACTCGGCCAGGCAAGGGAAGGACAAGGCAAGGCACGGCAAGGCAAGGCAAGGCTAAGGCAAGGCAACGCAAGGCTAAGCAATGCACGGCAAGGCAAGGAAAGTGTAACAGAAGGCAAGGCAAGGCAAGGCAAAGCAAAGCAAGGCAAGGGTAAAGGAAGGCACGGCAAGGCAAGACAAGGGTAACGGAAGGCACGGCAAGGCAAGGGAAGGATATGGCACGGCAAGGCAAGGTAAGGCAAGGTTAAGGCAAGTCAATGCCATGCAAGGCCAGGTTAAAGGTAGGCAAGACAAGCAAGGCTGGCTAAAGCAAGGGGAGACAAAGCTAATGCACGACAATGCAAGGCTAGGAAATGCACGGCAAGGCAAGGAAATGGTAACAGAAGGCAAGGCAAGGGAAGGTAAGGCAAGGCTAAGGCAAGGCAATGCCATGCAAGGCCAGGTTAAGGGAAGGCAAGAAAAGCAAGGCTAAGGCAAGGGGAGTCAATGCTATGGCACGACAACGCAAGGCTAGGCAATGCACGGCAAGGCAATGCAAGGCAAAGCAAGGCAAGGCACGGCAAGGCAAAGCTAAGGCCACGCAAGGCAACGCAATGCAACACGAAGTTAAGGCAAGGGAAGGAAAGGGTAACGGAAGGCAAGGCACGGCAAGGCAAGGCAAGGCTAAGGCAAGGCAACGCAAGGCAAAGAAACGGTAACGGAAGGCAAGGCAAGGCAAGGCAAAGCAAGAAAAGGCAAGGGTAACAGAGGGCACGGCAAGGCAAGGCAAGCCAAGTAAGGCTATAGCAAGGGAAGGAAAGGCTATGGCACGACAACGCACGTCTAGGCAATGCACCGCAAGGAAAGGAAAGGGTAACGGAAGGCAGGGCAAGGCAAGACAAATCAAGGCAAGGCAAGGGTAATGGAAGGCACGGCAAGACAAGGGAAGGACAAGGCAAGGCAAGGCACGGCAAGGCAAGGCAAGGCTAAGGCACGGCAACACAAGGCAAGGCAAGTTTGGGGCCAGGAAAGCCAAGCAAGGCTAAGATAAGGGGAGGCAAGGCTAAGCCACGAAAACGCAAGGCTAGGCAATACACGGCAAGGCAAGGAAAGGGTAACGGAAGGCAAGGCACGACAAAGCAAGGCAATGGGTAACGGATTACAAGGCACGGCAAGGCAACGCAAGCCTAAGGCAAGGCAACGCAAAGTTAAGGCAAGGCAAGGAAAGGGTAACGGAAGGCACGGCAAGGCAAGGGAAAGACAAGGCAAGGCAAGGCAAGGCAAGGAAAGGATAAGGCAAAGCAACGCAAAGCAAGGCAAGGTTAAGGCAAGGCAAGCCGATCAAGGGTAAGGCAAGGGGAGACAAGGCTAAGTCACGACAACTCACGGCTAGGCAATGCACGGCAAATCAAAGAAAGGGTAACAGAACGCAAGGCAATGCAAGGCAAAGCAAGGCAAAGAAAGGGTAACGGAAGGCACAGCAAGGAAAGCGTAACGGAAGGCAAGGCAAGGCAAGGCAAAGCAAGGCAAGGCAAGGGTAACTGAAGGCATGACAAGGCAAGGCAAGGGAAGGACAAGGCAAGGCACGGCAAGGCAAGGCAAGGCTTATACAACGCAACGCAACGCAAGGCAACGCGAAGTTAAGGCAAGGCAAGGAAAGGGTAATGGAAGGTAAGGCAAGGCTAAGGCAAGGCAACACCAAGTTAAGGCAAGGCAAGGAAAGGGTAACAGAAAGCAAGGCAATGCAAGGCAAAGCAAGGCAAGGAAAGGGTAACGGAACGGAAGGCAACGCAAGGCAAAGCAAGGCAATGCAAGGGAAGGCAAGAGTAACGGAAGTGATGGCAAGGCATGGGAAGGACAAGGCAAGACAGGGCAAAGCAGGGAAAGGCTAAGGCAAGGCAACGCAAGGCTAGGCAATGCACGGCAAGGCAAGGGAAGGGTAACGGAAGGCAAGGCAAGGCAAGGCAAAGCAAGGCAAGGGAAGTGTAACGGAAGGCACGGTAAGGCAAGGGAAGGACAAGGCAAGGCAATCTAAGCAAGGCTAAGGTAAGGGGAGAGAACGCTAAGGCAGGACAACGCAAGGCTAGGCAATGCACGGCAAGGCAAGGAAAGTTTAACGCAAGGGAAGGCAAAGCAAGGCAAGGCAAGCGTAACGGAAGGCAAGTGCAGGGCAAGGCGAGGCAAGGCTAAGGCTACGCAATGGAAGGCAAGGCAATGCAATGTTTAGGCAAGGCAAGGAAAGGATAACGGAAGGCAAGGCACGGCAAGGCAAGGCAAGGGTAACTGAAGGCAAGGCACGGCAACGCAAGGCAAGGCTACGGCGAGGCAGCGCAAGGCAATGCAAAGTTAAGGCAAGGCAAGGAAAGGGTAACGGAAGGGAAGGCAAAGCAAGGCAAGGCAAGTGTAACAGAAGGCACGGTATGGCAAGTCATGGCAAGGCTAAGGCAAGGCAACTCAAGGAAACGCAAAGTTAAGGCAAGGCAAGGCAAGGCAAGGCTAAGGCAAGGTTAAGGCAAGGTAAGCCAAGCAAGGCTAAGGCAAGGGGAGTGAAGGCTAAGGCACGACAGCGTAAGGCTTGGTAATGCACGGCACGGCAAGGCACGTGTAACGGAAGGGACGGCAAGGCAAGGGTAAGGGAAAGCAAAGCACGGCTACTCAAGGCAAGGCTTAGGCAACGCAAAGCTAAGGAAAGGAAAGGAAACGGTAACGGAAGGCAAGGCACGGTTAAGGCAATTAAAGGGTAAGGGAAGACAAGGCAAGGCACGGAAAAACAAGGCAAGGCAAGGGTAACGGAAGGCACGGCAAGGCAAGGGAAAGAGAAGGCAAGGCACAGCAAGTCCAGGCAAGGACAAGGCAAAGCAACGAAAAGCATGGCAAGGTTAAGGCAAGGTAAGGCAAGGAAGGCTAAGGAAAGGGGTGACAAGGCTAAGCCACGAAAACGCAACGCTAGGCAATGCACGGCAAGGGAAGGAAAGGGTAACGGAAGGCAAGGAAAGTCAAGGAAAAGCAAGGCAAGGGAAGTGTACCGGAAGGCACAGCAAGGCAAGGGAAGGACAAGGCCAGGTACGGGAAGGCAAAGCAAGGCTAAGTCAAGGCAACACAAGGCTAGGCAATGCACGGCAAGGCAAGGAAAGGGCAAAGGAAGGTAAGGCATGGCAAGGCAATGCAAAGCTGAGGAAAGGCAACGCAAGGAAATGCAAAGTGAAGGCAACACAACCCAAGCAAGGCTAAGGCAAGGGGAGGCAAGGGAAGGCAAGGGTAACGGAAGGCACGGCAAGGCAAGAAAAGGGTAACGGAACGCTCGGCAAGGCAACGCAAGGCTACCCAATGCAAGGCAATGCAAGGAAAGGGTAACGGAAGGCAAGGCAAGGCAAGGCTAAAGCACGACAATGCAAGACTAGGCAATGCACGGATAAGGCAAGGAAAGGGTAACTGAAGGCAAGGCAAGGCAAGGCAAAGCAAGGCAAGGCATGGTTAAAGGAATCACGGCAAGGCAAGACAAGGATAACGGAAGGCACGGCAAGGCAAGGGAAAGACATGGGAAGGCAAGGTAAGGCAAGGCTAAGGCAAGGCAATGCTATTCAAGGCCAGGTTAAGGGAAGGCAAGACAAGCAAGGTTAAGGCAATGGGAGACAAAGCTAATGCACGTCAACACAATGCTAGGCAATGCACGGCAAGGCAAGGGAAGGGTAACGGAAGTCAAGGCAAGGCAAGGCAAGGCAAGGGTAAAGGAAGGCACGGCAAGGAAAGACAAGGGTAACGGAAGGCACGGCAAGGCACGGGAAGGACATGGGTAGGCAAGGGAAAGTAAGGCAAGGCTAAGGCAAGGAAATGCCATGAAAGGATAGGTTAAGGGAAGGCAAGACAAGCAAGGTTAAGGGAAGGGGTGACAAAGCTAATGCACGACAACGCAAGGCTAGGCAATGCACGGCAAGGCATGGAAAGGGTAAGAGAAGGCAAGGCAAGGCAAGGTAAGTTAAGGCTAAGGCAAGGCAATGCCATGCAAGGCCAGGTTAAGGGAAGGCAAGACAAGCACGGCTAAAGCAAGGGGATTCAAGGCTAAGGCACGACAACGCAAAGCTAGGCAATGCACGGCAAGGCAAGGAAAGGGTAACGGAAGGGAAGGCAAAGCATGAAAAGGCAAGGGTATCGGAAGGCACGGCACGGCAATTCAAGGCAAGGCCAAGGCAACAGAAGGCTGAGCAACGCACGGCAAGGCAAGGCAAAGGTAAGGGAAGGCACGGCAAGGCAAGGGAAGGACAAGCCAGGCACGGCAAGGCAAGGGTAACGGAAGGCAAGCCACGGCAAGGCAAGGCAAGCCTAAGCCAACGCAACGCAACGCAAGGCAACGCGAAGTTAAGGCAAGGCAAGGTTTAGGGTAACGGAAGGCAAGGCACGGCAAGGCAAGGAAACTGTAACGGAATGCAAGGCACGGCAAGGCAAGGAAACTGTAACGGAATGAAAGGCACGTCAAGGCAACGCAAGGCTAAGGCAAGGCAAGGAAAAGGTAACGGAAGGCAAGGAAAGGCAAGGAAAAGGAAGGAAAGGCAAGGGTAACGGAAAGCACGGCAAGGCAAGGCAATGACAAGGCACGTCACGGCAAGGCAATGCCAAGCTGAGGAAAGGCAACGCAAGGCAATTCAAAGTGAAGGCAACACAACCCAAGCAAGGCTAAGGCAAGGGGAGGCAAGGCAAGGCAAGGGTAACGGAAGGCACGGCAAGGCAAGACAACGGTAACGGAAGGCTCGGCAAGGCAAGGGAAGGACAAGGCAAGGCACGGCAATGCATGGAAAGTGTAACGGAAAACAAGACAAGGCAAGGCAATGAAAGGTAAGGCAAGGATAAGTCAAGGCAACGCAAAGCAAGGCAAGGTTAAGGCAAGGCAAGCCAAGCAAGGCTAAGGCAAGGGGAGACAAGGCTAAGGCACGAGAACGCAAGGGTAGGCAATGGACAGCAAGGCAAGGAAAGGGTAACAGAATGCAAGGCAATGCAACGCAAAACAAGGCAAGAAAAGGGTAACGGAAGGCACAGAAAGGCAAGGAAAGCGTAACGGAAGGCAAGGAAAGGCAAGAAAAAGCAAGGCAAGGGAAGTGTAACGGAAGGCACAGCAAGGCAAGGGAAGGACAAGGCCAGGCACGGGAAGGCAAAGCAAGGCTAAGTGAAGGCAACACAAGGCTAGGCAATGCACGGCAAGGCAAGGAAAGGGCAAAGGAAGGTAAGGCATGGCAAGGCAATGCAAAGCTGAGGAAAGGCAACGCAAGGAAAGGCAAAGTGAAGGCAACACAACCCAAGCAAGGCTAAGGCAAGGGGAGGCAAGGGAAGGCAAGGGTAACGGAAGGCACGGCAAGGCAAGAAAGGCGTAACCGAACGCCCGGCAAGGCAACGCAAAGGCTACCCAATGCAAGGCAATGCAAGGAAAGGGTAACAGAAGGCAAGGCAAGGCAAGGCTAAGGCACGACAATGCAAGACTAGGCAATGCACGGAAAAGGCAAGGAAAGGGTAACTGAAGGCAAGTCAAGGCAAGGCAAAGCAAGGCAAGGCAAGGTTAAAGGAATCACGGCAAGGCAAGACAAGGGTAACGGAACGCACGGCAAGGCAAGGGAAAGACATGGGAAGGCAAGGTAAGGCAAGGCTAAGGCAAGGCAATGCTATTCAAGGCCAGGTTAAGGGAAGGCAAGACAAGCAAGGTTAAGGCAATGGGAGACAAAGCTAATGCACGTCAACACAATGCTAGGCAATGCACGGCAAGGCAAGGAAAGGGTAACAGAAGACAAGGCAAGGAAACGTAAGGCAAAGCTAAGGCAAGGCAATGCCATGCAAGGCCAGGTTAAGGCAAGGCAGGACAAGCAAGGCTAAGGCAAGGGGAGTTAAGGCCAAGGCACGACAACGCAAGGCTAAGCAATGCACGGGAAGGCAAGGAAAGTGTAACGGAAGGGAAGGCAAAGCAAGACAAGGCAAGGGTAACAAAAGGCATGGCAAGGCAAGGGAAGGACAAGACAAGGCACGGCAAGGCAAGGCAAGGCTAAGGCAAGGCAACGCAAGGCCACGCAAAGTTAAGGCAAGGCACGGAAACGGTAACGGAAGGCAAGGCAAGGCACGGAAAAGCAAGGGAAGGCAAGGGTAACGGAAGGCACGGCAAGGCAAGGGAAAGACAAGGCAAGGCAAGGCAAGGATAAGGCAAAGCAACGCAAAGCAAGGCAAGGTTAAGGCAAGGCAAGCCAAACAAGGCTAAGGCAAGGGGAGATAAGGCTAAGGCACGACAACGCAAGGCTAGGCAATGCACGGCAAGGCAAGGAAAGTGTAACAGAAGGCAAGGCAATGCAAGGCAAAGCAAGGCAAGGAAAGGGTAACGGAAGGCACAGCAAAGCACGGAAAGCGAAAAGAAAGGCAAGGCAAGGCAAGGCAAAGCAAGGCAAGGCAAGGGTAACTGAAGGCCTGGCAAGGCAAGGGAAGGACAAGGCAAGGCACGGCAAGGCAAGGCAAGGCTTATACAACGCAACACAACGCAAGGCAACGCGAAGTTAAGGCAAGGCAAGGAAAGGGTAATGGAAGGCAAGGCACGGAAAGGCAAGGAAAGGGTATCGAAGGCAAGACACGGCAAGGCAAGGCAAGGTTAAGGCAAGGCAACGCAAGTCAACGCAAAGTAAAGGCAAGGCAAGGAAAGGGTAACAGAAACCAAGGCAATGCAAGGCAAAGCAAGGCAAGGGAAGGGTAACGGAAGGCAAGGCAAGGCAACGCAAAGCAAAGCAAGGCAAGTCAAAGCAAGGCAAAGCAAAGCAAGGCAAGGGTAAAGGAAGGCACGGCAAGGCAAGACAAGGGTAACGGAAGGCACGGCAAGGCAAGGGAAGGATATGGCACGGCCAGGCAAGGTAAGGCAAGGGTAAGGCAAGGCAATGCCATGCAAGGCCAGGTTAAAGGAAGGCAAGACAAGCAAGGCTAAGGCAAGGGGAGACAAAGCTAATGCACGACAATGCAAGGCTAGGCAATGCACGGCAAGGCAAGGGAAGGGTAACGGAAGGCAAGGCAAGGCAAGGCAAAGCAAGGCAAGGGAAGTGTAACGGAAGGCACGGCAAGGCAAGGGAAGGACAAGGCAAGGCACGGCAAGGGAAGGCAAGGGGAGACAAAGCTAATGCACGACAATTGAAGGCTAGGTAATGCACGGCAAGGCAAGGAAAGGGTAACAGAAGGCAAGGCAAGGGAAGGTAAGGCAAGGCTAAGGCAAGGCAATGCCATGAGAGGCCACGTTAAGGGAAGGCAAGTCAAGCAAGGCTAAGGCAAGGGGAGTCAATGCTATGGCACGACAACGCAAGGCTTGGCAATGCACGGCAAGGCAAAGAAAGGGAAACGGAACGTAAGGAACGGCAAGGCAATGCAAAGCTGAGGAAAGGGAACGGAAGCCAATGCAATGTCAAGGCAAGGTAAGACAAGCAAGGCTAAGGCAAGGGGAGGCAAGGCAAGGCAAGGGTAACGGAAGATACGGCAAGGCAAGACAAGGGTAACTGAAGGCTCGGCAAGCCAAGGGGAGACAAGTCTAAGTCACGACAACGCAAGGCGAGGCAATGCACGGAAAGGCAAGGAAAGGGTAACAGAAGGCAAGGCAATGCAAGGCAAAGCAATACAAGGAAAGGGTAACAGAAGGCACAGCAAGGCAAGGAATGGGTATCGGACTGCAAGGCACGGCAAAGCAACGCAAGGCTATGGCAAGGCAACGCAAGGCAACGCAAAGTTAAGGCAAGGCAAGGAAAGGGTAACGGAAGGCAAGGCAAGGCACGGAAAAGCAAGGCAAGACAAGGGTAACGGAAGGCACGGCAAGGCAAGGGAAAGACAAGGCAAGGCAAGGCAAGGCAAGGCAAGGATAAGGCAAAACAACGCAAGGCAAGGCAAGGTTAAGGCAAGGCAAGCCGAGCAAGGCTAAGGCAAGGGGAGACAAGGCTAAGGCACGACAACTCAAGGCTAGGCAATGCACGGCAAGGCAAGGAAAGGGTAACAGAAGGCAAGGCAATGCAAGGCAAAGCAAGGCAAATAAAGGGTAACGGAAGGCACAGCAAGGCAAGGAAAGCGTAACGGAAGGGAAGGCAAGGCAAGGCAAAGCAAGGCAAGGCAAGGGTAACTGAAGGCATGACAATGCAAGGCAAGGGAAGGACAAGGCAAGGCACGTCAAGGCAAGGCAAGGCTTATACAACGCAACGCAACGCAAGGCAACGCGAAGTTAAGGCACGGCAAGGAAAGGGTAACGGAAGGCAAGGCACGGAAAGGAAAGGAAAGGGTATCGGAAGGCAAGGCACGGCAAGGCAAGGCAAGGCTAAGGGAAGGCAACGCAAAGTGAAGGCAAGGCAAGGAAAGGGTAACAGAAAGCAAGGCTATGCAAGGCAAAGCAAGGCAAGGAAAAGGCAACGGAAGTCAAGGCGAGGGAAGGCAAAGCAAGGGAAGGCATGTCAAAGCAAGGCAATGCAAGGCAAGGCAAGGGTAACGGAAGGGACAGCAAGGTAAGGGAAGGACAAGGCAAGGCACGGCAAGGCAAGGCAAGGCTTATACAACGCAGCACAACGCAAGGCAACGCGAAGATAAGGCAAGGCAAGGAAATGGTAATGGAAGTCAAGGCACGGAAATGCAAGGAAAGGGTATCGAAAGCAAGACACGGCAAGGCAATGCAAGGTTAAGGAAAGGCAACGCAAGTCAACGCAAAGTAAAGGCAAGGCAAGGAAAGGGTAACAGAAACAAGGCAATGCAAGGCAAAGCAAGGGAAGGAAAGGGAAACGGAAGGCAAGGCAAGGCAACGCAAAGCAAAGCAAGGCAAGTCAAAGCAAGGCAAAGCAAGGCAAGGCAAGGTTAAAGGAAGGGATAGCAAGGCATGGGAAAGACAACGCAAGGCAGGGCAAGGCAAGGAAAGGCTAAGGCAAGGCAACGCAAGTCTAGGCAATGCACGGCAAGGCAAGGCAAGGGTAACGGAAGGCAAGGCAAGACAAGGCAAAGCAAGGCAAGGGAACTGTAACGGAGGGCACGGCAAGGCAACGTAAGGGTAAGGGAAGGCACGGCAAGGCAAGGGAAGGAAAATGCAGCGCAGGGCAAAGCAAGGAAAGGCTAAGGCAAGGCAACGCAAGGCTAGGCAATGCACGGCAAGGCAAGGGAAGGGTAACGGAAGGCAAGGCAAGGCAAGGCAAAGCAAGGCAAAGGAAGTGTAACGGAAGGCACGGCAAGGCAAGGGAAGGACAAGGCAAGGCACGGCAAGGGAAGGCAAGGCTATGGCAAGGCAACGCAATGCTAGGCAATGCACTGCAAGGCAAGGGAAGGGTAAACAAAGGTAAGGCACGTCAAGGCAATGCAAAGCTGAGGAAAGGCAACGCAAGGCAATGCGAAGTGAAGGCAAGACAACCCAAGCAAGGCTAAAGCAACGTGAGGCAAGGCTAAGGCACGACAATGCAAGGCTAGGCAGTGCACAGCAAGGCAAGGAAAGGGTAACAGAAGGCAAGGCAATGCAAGGCAAAGCAAGGTAAGGAAAGGGTAACAGAAGGCACAGCAAGGCAAGGAATGGGTAACGGATTGCAAGGCACGGCAAAGCAACGCAAGGCAACGGCAAGGCAACGCAAGGCAACGCAAAGTTAAGGCAAGGCAAGGAAAGGGTAACGGAAGGCAAGACAAGGCACGGAAAAGCAAGGCAAGACAAGGGTAACGGAAGGCACGGCAAGGCAAGGGAAAGACAAGGCAAGGCAAGGCAAGGCAAGGCAAGGATAAGGCAAAACAACGCAAGGCAAGGCAAGGTTAAGGCAAGGCAAGCCGAGCAAGGCTAAGGCAAGGGGAGACAAGGCTAAGGCACGACAACTCAAGGCTAGGCAATGCACGGCAAGGCAAGGAAAGGGTAACAGAAGGCAAGGCAATGCAAGGCAAAGCAAGGCAAATAAAGGGTAACGGAAGGCACAGCAAGGCAAGGAAAGCGTAACGGAAGGGAAGGCAAGGCAAGGCAAGGCAAGGGTAACTGAAGGCATGACAATGCAAGGCAAGGGAAGGACAAGGCAAGGCACGTCAAGGCAAGGCAAGGCTTATACAACGAAACGCAACGCAAGGCAACGCGAAGTTAAGGCACGGCAAGGAAAGGGTAACGGAAGGCAAGGCACGGAAAGGCAAGGAAAGGGTATCGGAAGGCAAGGCACGGCAAGGCAAGGCAAGGCTAAGGGAAGGCAACGCAAAGTGAAGGCAACGCAAGGAAAGGGTAACAGAAAGCAAGGCTATGCAAGGCAAAGCAAGGCAAGGAAAAGGCAACGGAAGTCAAGGCGAGGGAAGGCAAAGCAAGGGAAGGCAAGTCAAAGCAAGGCAATGCAAGGCAAGGCAAGGGTAACGGAAGGGACAGCAAGGCAAGGGAAGGACAAGGCAAGGCACGGCAAGGCAAGGCAAGGCTTATACAACGCAGCACAACGCAAGGCAACGCGAAGATAAGGCAAGGCAAGGAAATGGTAATGGAAGTCAAGGCACGGAAATGCAAGGAAAGGGTATCGAAGGCAAGACACGGCAAGGCAAGGCAAGGTTAAGGCAAGGCAACGCAAGTCAACGCAAAGTAAAGGCAAGGCAAGGAAAGGGTAACAGAAACAAGGCAATGCAAGGCAAAGCAAGGGAAGGAAAGGGAAACGGAAGGCAAGGCAAGGCAACGCAAAGCAAAGCAAGGCAAGTCAAAGCAAGGCAAAGCAAGGCAAGGCAAGGTTAAAGGAAGGGATAGCAAGGCATGGGAAAGACAAGGCAAGGCAGGGCAAGGCAAGGAAAGGCTAAGGCAAGGCAACGCAAGTTTAGGCAATGCACGGCAAGGCAAGGCAAGGGTATCGGAAGGCAAGGCAAGACAAGGCAAAGCAAGGCAAGGGAACTGTAACGGAAGGCACGGCAAGGCAACGTAAGGGTAAGGGAAGGCACGGCAAGGCAAGGGAAGGAAAATGCAGCGCAGGGCAAAGCAATGAAAGGCTAAGGCAAGGCAACGCAAGGCTAGGCAATGCACGGCAAGGCAAGGGAAGGGTAACGGAAGGCAAGGCAAGGCAAGGCAAAGCAAGGCAAAGGAAGTGTAACGGAAGGCACGGCAAGGCAAGGGAAGGACAAGGCAAGGCACGGCTAGGGAAGGCAAGGCTATGGCAAGGCAACGCAATGCAAGGCAATGCACTGCAAGGCAAGGGAAGGGTAAAGAAAGGTAAGGCACGTCAAGGCAATGCAAAGCTGAGGAAAGGCAACGCAAGGCAATGCGAAGTGAAGGCAAGACAACCCAAGCAAGGCTAAAGCAAGGGGAGGCAAGGCTAAGGCACGACAATGCAAGGCTAGGCAGTGCACAGCAAGGCAAGGAAAGGGTAACAGAAGGCAAGGCAATGCAAGGCAAAGCAAGGCAAGGAAAGGGTAACAGAAGGCCCAGCAAGGCAAGGAATGGGTAACGGATTGCAAGGCATGGCAAAGCAACGCAAGGCAACGGCAAGGCAACGCAAGGCAACGCAAAGTTAAGGCAAGGCAAGGGAAGGGTAACGGAAGGCAAGACAAGGCACGGAAAAGCAAGGCAAGACAAGGGTAACGGAAGGCACGGCAAGGCAAGGGAAAGACAAGGCAAGGCAAGGCAAGGCAAGGATAAGGCAAAGCAACGCAAGGCAAGGCAAGGCAAGGAAAGGCAAGGATAAGGCAAAGCAACGCAAGGCAAGGCAAGGTTAAGGCAAGGCAAGCCGAGCAAGGCTAAGGCAAGGGGAGACAAGGCTAAGGCACGACAACTCAAGGCTAGGCAATGCACGGCAAGGCAAGGAAAGGGTAACAGAAGGCAAGGCAATGCAAGGCAAAGCAAGGCAAATAAAGGGTAACGGAAGGCACAGCAAGGCAAGGAAAGCGTAACGGAAGGGAAGGCAAGGCAAGGCAAGGCAAGGGTAACTGAAGGCATGACAATGCAAGGCAAGGGAAGGACAAGGCAAGGCACGTCAAGGCAAGGCAAGGCTTATACAACGAAACGCAACGCAAGGCAACGCGAAGTTAAGGCACGGCAAGGAAAGGGTAACGGAAGGCAAGGCACGGAAAGGCAAGGAAAGGGTATCGGAAGGCAAGGCACGGCAAGGCAAGGCAAGGCTAAGGGAAGGCAACGCAAAGTGAAGGCAACGCAAGGAAAGGGTAACAGAAAGCAAGGCTATGCAAGGCAAAGCAAGGCAAGGAAAAGGCAACGGAAGTCAAGGCGAGGGAAGGCAAAGCAAGGGAAGGCAAGTCAAAGCAAGGCAATGCAAGGCAAGGCAAGGGTAACGGAAGGGACAGCAAGGCAAGGGAAGGACAAGGCAAGGCACGGCAAGGCAAGGCAAGGCTTATACAACGCAGCACAACGCAAGGCAACGCGAAGATAAGGCAAGGCAAGGAAATGGTAATGGAAGTCAAGGCACGGAAATGCAAGGAAAGGGTATCGAAGGCAAGACACGGCAAGGCAAGGCAAGGTTAAGGCAAGGCAACGCAAGTCAACGCAAAGTAAAGGCAAGGCAAGGAAAGGGTAACAGAAACAAGGCAATGCAAGGCAAAGCAAGGGAAGGAAAGGGAAACGGAAGGCAAGGCAAGGCAACGCAAAGCAAAGCAAGGCAAGTCAAAGCAAGGCAAAGCAAGGCAAGGCAAGGTTAAAGGAAGGGATAGCAAGGCATGGGAAAGACAAGGCAAGGCAGGGCAAGGCAAGGAAAGGCTAAGGCAAGGCAACGCAAGTTTAGGCAATGCACGGCAAGGCAAGGCAAGGGTATCGGAAGGCAAGGCAAGACAAGGCAAAGCAAGGCAAGGGAACTGTAACGGAAGGCACGGCAAGGCAACGTAAGGGTAAGGGAAGGCACGGCAAGGCAAGGGAAGGAAAATGCAGCGCAGGGCAAAGCAATGAAAGGCTAAGGCAAGGCAACGCAAGGCTAGGCAATGCACGGCAAGGCAAGGGAAGGGTAACGGAAGGCAAGGCAAGGCAAGGCAAAGCAAGGCAAAGGAAGTGTAACGGAAGGCACGGCAAGGCAAGGGAAGGACAAGGCAAGGCACGGCTAGGGAAGGCAAGGCTATGGCAAGGCAACGCAATGCAAGGCAATGCACTGCAAGGCAAGGGAAGGGTAAAGAAAGGTAAGGCACGTCAAGGCAATGCAAAGCTGAGGAAAGGCAACGCAAGGCAATGCGAAGTGAAGGCAAGACAACCCAAGCAAGGCTAAAGCAAGGGGAGGCAAGGCTAAGGCACGACAATGCAAGGCTAGGCAGTGCACAGCAAGGCAAGGAAAGGGTAACAGAAGGCAAGGCAATGCAAGGCAAAGCAAGGCAAGGAAAGGGTAACAGAAGGCCCAGCAAGGCAAGGAATGGGTAACGGATTGCAAGGCATGGCAAAGCAACGCAAGGCAACGGCAAGGCAACGCAAGGCAACGCAAAGTTAAGGCAAGGCAAGGGAAGGGTAACGGAAGGCAAGACAAGGCACGGAAAAGCAAGGCAAGACAAGGGTAACGGAAGGCACGGCAAGGCAAGGGAAAGACAAGGCAAGGCAAGGCAAGGCAAGGATAAGGCAAAGCAACGCAAGGCAAGGCAAGGCAAGGAAAGGCAAGGATAAGGCAAAGCAACGCAAGGCAAGGCAAGGTTAAGGCAAGGCAAGCCGAGCAAGGCTAAGGCAAAGGGAGACAAGGCTAAGGCACGACAACTCATGGCTAGGCAATGCACGGCAAGGCAAGGAAAGGGTAACAGAAGGCAAGGCAATGCAAGGCAAAGCAAGGCAAAAAAAGGGTAACGGAAGGCACAGCAAGGCAAGGAAAGCGTAACGGAAGGCAAGGCAAGGCAAGGCAAAGCAAGGCAAGGCAAGGGTAACTGAAGGCATGACAAGTCAAGGCAAGGGAAGGACAAGGCAAGGCACGGCAAGGCAAGGCAAGGCTTATACAACGCAACGCAACGCAAGGCAACGCGAAGTTATGGCACGGCAAGGAAAGGGTAACGGAAGGCAAGGCACGGAAAGGCAAGGAAAGGGTATCGGAAGGAAAGGCACGGCAAGGCAAGACAAGGCTAAGGCAAGGCAACGCCAAGTTAAGGCAAGGCAAGGAAAGGGTAACAGAAAGCAAGGCAATGCAAGGCAAAGCAAGGCAAGGAAAGGGTAACGGAACGGAAGGCAAGGCAAGGCAAAGCAAGGCAATGCAAGGCAAGGCAAGGGTAACGGAAGTGACGGCAAGGCATGGGAAGGACAAGGCAAGACAGGGCAAAGCAGGGAAAGGCTAAGGCAAGGCAACGCAAGGCTAGGCAATACACGGCAAGGCAAGGGAAGGGTAACGGAAGGCTAGGCAAGGCAAGGCAAAGCAAGGCAAGGGAAGTGTAACGGAAGGCACGGCAAGGCAAGGGAAGGACAAGGCAAGGCAATCTAAGCAAGGCTAAGGTAAGGGGAGAGAACGCTAAGGCAGGACAACGCAAGGCTAGGCAATGCACGGCAAGGCAAGGAAAGTTTAACGCAAGGGAAGGCAAAGCAAGGCAAGGCAATCGTAACGGAAGGCAAGTGCAGGGCAAGGCGAGGCAAGGCTAAGGCTACGCAATGGAAGGCAAGGCAATGCAATGTTTAGGCAAGGCAAGGAAAGGGTAACGGAAGGCAAAGCACGGCAAGGCAAGGAAAGGGTAACTGAATGCAAGGCACGGCAACGCAAGGGAAGGCTACGGCGAGGCAGCGCAAGGCAATGCAAAGTTAAGGCAAGGCAAGGAAAGGGTAACGGAAGGGAAGGCAAAGCAAGGCAATGCAAGTGTAACAGAAGGCACGGCATGGCAAGTCACGGCATGGCTAAGGCAAGGCAACTCAAGGAAACGCAAAGTTAAGGCAAGGCAAGGCTAAGGCAAGGTTAAGGCAAGGCAAGCCAAGCAAGGCTAAGGCAAGGGGAGTCAAGGCTAAGGCACGACAGCGTAAGGCTTGGCAATGCACGGCACAGCAAGGCACGTGTAACGAAAGGCACGGCAAGGCAAGGGTAAGGGAAAGCAAAGCACGGCTAGTCAAGGTAAGGCTTAGGCAACGCAAAGTTAAGGAAAGGCAAGGAAACGGTAACGGAAGGCAAGGCACGGTTAAGGCAATTAAAGAGTAACCGAAGACAAGGCAAGGCACGGAAAACCAAGGCAAGGCAAGGGTAACGGAAGGCACGGCAAGGCAAGGGAAAGACACGGCAAGGCACAGCAAGTCCAGGCAAGGACAAGGCAAGGCAACGAAAAGTATGGCAAGGTTAAGGCAAGGCAAGGCAAGGAAGGCTAAGGAAATGGGTGAGAAGGCTAAGCCACGAAAACGCAACGCTAGGCAATGCACGGCAAGGCAAGGAAAGCATAACGGAAGGCAAGGAAAGGCAAGGAAAAGCAAGGCAAGGGAAGTGTAACGGAAGGCACAGCAAGGCAAGGGAAGGACAAGGCCAGGCACGGGAAGGAAAAGCAAGGCTAAGTCAAGGCAACACAAGGCTAGGCAATACACGGCAAGGCAAGGAAAGGGTAACGGAAATAAGGAACGGCAAGGCAATGCAAAGCTGAGGAAAGGGAACGCAAGGCAATGCAATGTTAAGGCAAGGCAAGGCAAGCAAGGCTAAGGCAAGGGGAGGCAAGGCAAGGCAAGGGTAACGGAAGACACGGCAAGGCAAGACAAGGGTAACGGAAGGCTCGGCAAGGCAAGGGGAGACAAGTCTACGGCACGACAACGCAAGGCGAGGCAATGCACGGCAAGGCAAGGAAAGGGTAACAGAAGGCAAGGCAATGCAAGGCAAAGCAAGGCAAGGAAAGGGTAACAGAAGGCACAGGAAGGCAAGGAATGGGTAACGGATTGCAAGGCACGGCAAAGCAACGCAAGGCTATGGCAAGACAACGCAAGCCAACGCAAAGTTAAGGCAAGGCAAGGAAAAGGTAATGGAAGGCAAGGCAAGACACGGAAAAGCAAGGCAAGACAAGGGTAACGAAAGGCACGGCAAGGCAAGGGAAAGACAAGGCAAGGCAAGGCAAGGCAAGGCAAGGATAAGGCAAAGTAACGCAAGGCAAGGTAAGGTTAAGGCAAGGCAAGCCGAGCAAGGCTAAGGCAAGGGGAGACAAGGCTAAGGCACGACAACGCAAGGCTAGGCAATGCACGGCAAGGCAAGGAAAGGGTAACAGAAGGCAAGGCAATGCAAGGCAAAGCAAGGCAAATAAAGGGTAACGGAAGGCACAGCAAGGCAAGGAAAGCGTAACGGAAGGCAAGGCAAGGCAAAGCAAGGCAAGGCAAGGGTAACTGAAGGCATGACAAGGCAAGGCAAGTGAAGGACAAGGCAAGGCACGTCAAGGCAAGGCAAGGCTTATACAACGCAACGCAACGCAAGGCAACGCGAAGTTAAGGCACGGCAAGGAAAGGGTAACGGAAGGCAAGGCACGGCAAGGGAAGGCAAGGCTAAGGCAAGGCAACGCCAAGTTAAGGCAAGGCAAGGAAAGGGTAACAGAAAGCAAGGCAATGCAAGGCAAAGCAAGGCAAGGAAAGGGTAATGGAAGGCAAGGCAAGGCAAGTCAAAGGAAGGCAAGGCACGTGAAAGTAAGGCAAGGCAAGGCAAGGCAAGTGTAACGAAAGGGACGGCAAGGCAAGGGAAGGAAAATGCAAGGCAGGGCAAGGCAAGGAACGGCTAAGGCAAGGCAACGCTAGGCTAGGCAATGCACGGCAAGGCAAGGGAAGGGTAACAGAAGGCAAGGCAAGGGAAGGCAAAGCAAGTCAAGGGAATTGTAACGGAAGGCACGGCAAGGCAAGGAAAGCGTAACGGAAGGCAAGGCAAGGCAAAGCAAGGCAAGGGAAGGGTAACTGAAGGCATGACAAGGCAAGGCAAGGGAAAGACAAGGCAAGGCACGGCACGGCAAGGCAAGGCTTATACAACGCAACGCAACGCAAGGCAACGCGAAGTTAAGGCACGTCAAGGAAAGGGTAACGGAAGGCAAGGAACGGAAAGGCAAGGAATGGGTATCGAAGGCAAGACACGGCAAGGCAAGGCAAGGCTAAGGCAAGGCAACGCAAAGTTAAGGCAAGGAAAGGGTAACAGAAAGCAAGGCAATGCAAGGTAAAGCAAGGCAAGGAAAGGGTAACGGAACGGTAGGGAAGGCAAGGCAAAGCAAGGCAAGGCAAGTAAAAGCAAGGCAATGCAAGGCAAGGCAAAGGTAACGGAAGTGACGGCAAGGCATGGGAAGGACAAGGCAAGACAGGGGAAAGCAGGGAAAGGCTAAGGCAAAACAACGCACGGCTAGGCAATGCACGGCAAGGCAAGGGAAGGGTAACGGAAGGCAGGGCAAGGCAAAGCAAGGCAAGGGAAGTGTAACGGAAGGCACGGCAAGGCAAGGGAAGGACAAGGCAAGGCAATCCAAGCAAGGCTAAGGTAAGGGGAGAGAACGCTAAGGCAGGACAACGCAAGGCTAGGCAATGCACGGCAAGGCAAGGAAAGTTTAACGCAAGGGAAGGCAAAGCAAGGCAAGGCAAGCGTAACGGAAGGCAAGTGCAGGGCAAGGCGAGGCAAGGCTAAGGCTACCCAATGGAAGGCAAGGCAATGCAATGTTTAGGCAAGGCAAGGAAAGGGTAACGGAAGGCAAGGCACGGCAAGGCAAGGAAAGGGTAACTGAAGGCAAGGCACGGCAACGCAAGGCAAGGCTACGGCGAGGCAGCGCAAGGCAACGCAAAGTTAAGGCAAAGAAAGGCAAGGCAAGGCTAAGGCAAGGATAAGGGAAGGTAAGCCAAGCAAGGGTAAGGCAAGGGGAGTCAAGGCTAAGGGCCGACAGCGTAAGGCTTGGCAATGCACGGCACGGCAAGGCAAGTGTAACGGAAGGCAAGGCAAGGCAAGGGTAAGGGAAAGCAAGGCACGGCTATTCAAGGCAAGGCTTAGGCAACGCAAAGTTAAGGAAAGGCAAGGAAACGGTAACGGAAAGCAAGGCACGGTTAAGGCAATTAAAGGGTAACGGAAGACAAGGCAAGGCACGGAAAAGCAAGGCAAGGGTAACGGAAGGCACGGCAAGGCAAGGGAAAGACAAGGCAAGGCACAGCAAGTCCAGGCAAGGACAAGGCAAGGCAACGAAAAGCATGGCAAGGTTAAGGCAAGGCAAGCCAAACAAGGCTAAGGAAATGGGTGACAAGGCTAAGCCACGAAAACGCAACGCTAGGCAATGCACGGCAAGGCAAGGAAAGGGTAACGGAAGGCAAGGAAAGTCAAGGAAAAGCAAGGCAAGGGAAGTGTAACGGAAGGCACAGCAAGGCAAGGGTAGGACAAGGCCAGGCACGGGAAGGCAAAGCAAGGCTAAGTCAAGGCAACACAAGGCTAGGCAATGCACGGCAAGGCAAGGAAAGGGCAAAGGAAGGTAAGGCATGGCGAGGCAATGCAAAGCTGAGGAAAGGCAACGCAAGAAAATGCAAAGTGAAGGCAACGCAACCCAAGCAAGGCTAAGGCAAGGGGAGGCAAGGGAAGGCAAGGGTAACGGAAGGCACGGCAAGGCACGAAAAGGGTAACGGAACGCTCGGCAAGGCAACGCAAGGCTACCCAATGCAAGGCAATGCAAGGAAAGGGTAACGGAAGGCAAGGCAAGGCAAGGCTAAGGCACGACAATGCAAGACTAGGCAATGCACGGATAAGGCAAGGAAAGGGTAACTGAAGGCAAGGCAAGGCAATGCAAAGCAAGGCAAGGCAAGGTTAAAGGAATCACGGCAAGGCAAAACAAGGGTAACGGAAGGCACGGCAAGGCAAGGGAAAGACATGGGAAGGCAAGGTAAGGCAAGGCTAAGGCAAGGCAATGCTATTCAAGGCCAGGTTAAGGGAAGGCAAGACAAGCAAGGTTAAGGCAATGGGAGACAAAGCTAATGCACATCAACACAATGCTAGGCAATGCACGGCAAGGCAAGGAAAGGGTAAGAGAAGACAAGGCAAGGCAAGGTAAGGCAAAGCTAAGGCAAGGCAATGCCATGCAAGGCCAGGTTAAGGAAAGGCAGGACAAGCAAGGCTAAGGCAAGGGCAGTCAAGGCCAAGGCACGACAACGCAAGGCTAGGCAATGCACGGGAAGGCAAGGAAAGTGTAACGGAAGGGAAGGCAAAGCAAGACAAGGCAAGGGTAGCAGAAGTCATGGCAAAGGCAAGGGAAGGACAAGGCAAGGCACGGCAAGGCAAGGCAAGGCTAAGGTAAGGCAACGCAAGGCAACGCAAAGTTAAGGCAATGCACGGAAAAGGTAACGGAAGGCAAGGCAAGGAACGGAAAAGCAAGGGAAGGCAAGGGTAACGGAAGGCACGGCAAGGCAAGGGAAAGACAAGGCAAGGCAAGGCAAGAATAAGGCAAAGCAACGGAAAGCAAGGCAAGGTTAAGGCAAGGCAAGCCAAGCAAAGCTAAGGCAAGGGGATACAAGGCTAAGGCACGACAACGCAAGGCTAGGCAATGCCCGTCAAGGCAAGGAGAGGGTAACAGAAGGCAAGGCAATGCAAGCCAAAGCAAGGCAAGGAAAGGGTAACGGAAGGCACAGCAAGGCAAGGAAAGGGTAACGGAAGGGAAGGAAAGGCAAGGCAAAGCAAGGCAAGGCAAGGGTACCTGAAGGCATGGCAAGGCATGGGAAGGACAAGGCAAGGCACGGCAAGGCAAGGCAAGGCTTATACAACGCAACACAACGCAAGGCAACGCAAAGTTAAGGCAAGGCAAGGAAAGGGTAATGGAAGGCAATTCACGGAAAGGCAAGGAAATGTTATCGAAGGCAAGACACGGCAAGGCAAGGCAAGGTTAAGGCAAGGCAACGCAAGTCAACGCAAAGTAAAGGCAAGGCAAGGAAAGGGTAACAGAAAGCAAGGCAATGCAATGCAAAGCAAAGGAAGGAAAGGGTAACGGAAGGCAAGGCAAGGCAACGCAATGCAAAGCAAGGCAAGTCAAAGCAAGGCAAAGCAAGGCAAGGCAAGGTTAACGGAAGGGACAGCAAGGCATGGGAAGGACAAGGCAAGGCAGGTCAAGGCAAGGAAAGGCTAAGGCAAGGCAACACAAGTCTAGGCAATGCACGGCAAGGCAAGGCAAGGGCAACGGAAGGCAAGGCAAGGCAAGGCAAAGCAAGGCAAGGGAACTGTAACGGAAGGCACGGCAAGGCAACGTAAGGGTAAGGGAAGGCACGGCAAGGCAAGGGAAGGAAAATGCAAGGCAGGGCAAGGCAAGGAAAGGCTAAGGCAAGGCAACGCAAGGCTAGGCAATGCACGGCAAGGCAAGAGAAGGGTAACGGAAGGCAAGGCAAGGCAAGGCAAAGCAAGGCAAGGGAAGTGTAACGGAAGGCACGGCAAGGCAAGTGAAGGACAAGGCAAGGCACGGCAAGGGAAGGCAATGCTAAGGCAATGCGAAGTGAAGGCAAGACAACCCAAGCAAGGCTAAAGCAAGGGGAGGCAAGGCAAGGCAAGGGTAACGCAAGGCACGGCAAGGCAAGGTAAGGCAGTGCTAAGGCAAGGCAAGGGTAACAGAAGACAAGGCAATGCAACGTAAGGCAAGGCTTAGGCAAGGCAATGTCATGCAAGGCCGGTTTAAGGGAAGGCAAGACAAGAAAGGCTAAGGCAAGGGGAGTCAAGGCTAAGGCACGACAATGCAAGGGAAGGCAGTGCACGGCA
The DNA here is from genome assembly GCF_037893015.1 of Macrotis lagotis. Taxonomy (NCBI): domain Eukaryota; kingdom Metazoa; phylum Chordata; class Mammalia; order Peramelemorphia; family Peramelidae; genus Macrotis; species Macrotis lagotis. Next base: position 143,000 of record NW_027422317.1, read on the forward strand.
AGGCAAGGAAAGGGTAACGGAAGGCACGGCAAGACAAGGGAAAGACAAGGCAAGGCAAGGGAAAGCAAGGCAAGGATAAGGCAAGGCAACTCAAAGCAAGGCAAGGTTAAGGCAAGGCAAGCCAAGCAAGGCTGAGGCAAGGGGAGACAAGGCTAAGGCACGACAACGCAAGGCTAGGCAATGCACGGCAAGGCAATGCAAGGCAAAGCAAGGCAAGGAAAGGCAAGGGAAGGACAAGGCAAGGCACGGCCAGGGAAGGCAAGGCTAAGGCAACGCATGCCAACAGGAAGTTAAGGCAAGGCAAGGAAAGGGTAACGGAAGGGAAGGCACGGAAAGGCAAGGAAAGGGTAACGGAATGCAAGGCATGGAAAGGCAAGGAAAGGGTATCGGAAGGAAAGGCACGGCAAGGCAAGGCAAGGCTAAGGCAAGGCAACGCCAAGTTAAGGCAAGGCAAGGAAAGGGTAACAGAAAGCAAGGCAATGCAAGGCAAAGCAAGGCAAGGAAAGGGTAACGGAACGGAAGGCAAGGCAAGGCAAAGCAAGGCAATGCAAGGCAAGGCAAGGGTAACGGAAGTGACGGCAAGGCATGGGAAGGACAAGGCAAGACAGGGCAAAGCAGGGAAAGGCTAAGGCAAGGCAACGCAAGGCTAGGCAATGCACGGCAAGGCAAGGGAAGGGTAACGGAAGGCTAGGCAAGGCAAGGCAAAGCGAGGCAAGGGAAGTGAAGGCACGGCAAGGCAAGGGAAGGACAAGGCAAGGCAATCTAAGCAAGGCTAAGGTAAGGGGAGAGAACGCTAAGGCAGGACAACGCAAGGCTAGGCAATGCACGGCAAGACAAGGAAAGTTTAACGCAAGGGAAGGCAAAGCAAGGCAAGGCAATCGTAACGAAAGGCAAGTGCAGGGCAAGGCGAGGCAAGGCTAAGGCTAGGCAATGGAAGGCAAGGCAATGCAATGTTTAGGCAAGGCAAGGAAAGGGTAACGGAAGGCAAGGCACGGCAAGGCAAGGAAAGGGTAACTGAACGCAAGGCACGGCAGCGCAAGGCAATGCAAAGTTAAGGCAAGGCAAGGAAAGGGTAACGGAAGGGAAGGCAAAGCAAGGCAAGGCAAGTGTAACAGAAGGCACGGCACGGAAAGTCATGGCAAGGCTAAGGCAAGGCAACTCAAGGAAACGCAAAGATAAGGCAAGGCAAGGCTAAGGAAAGGTGAAGAGAAGGTAAGCCAAGCAAGGCTAAGGCAAGGGGAGTCAAGGCTAAGTCACGACAGCGTAAGGTTTGGAAATGCACGGCACAGCAAGGCACGTGTAACGGAAGGCACGGCAAGGCAAGGGTAAGGGAAAGCAAAGCACGGCTAGTCAAGGTAAGGCTTAGGTAACGTAAAGTTAAGGAAAGGCAAGGAAACGGTAACGGAAGGCAAGGCACGGTTAAGGCAATTAAATTGTAACGGAAGACAAGGCAAGGCACGGAAAACCAAGGCAAGGGAAGGGTAACGGAAGGCACGGCAAGGCAAGGGAAAGACAAGGCAAGGCACAGCAAGTCCAGGCAAGGACAAGGCAATGCAACGAAAAGTATGAGAAGGTTAAGGCAAGGCAAGGCAAGGAAGGCTAAGGAAAGGGGTGACAAGGCTAAGCAACGAAAACGCAACGCTAGGCAATGCACGGCAAGGCAAGGAAAGGGTAACGTAAGGCAAGGAAAGGCAAGGAAAAGCAAGGCAAGGGAAGTGTAACGGAAGGAACAGCAAGGCAAGGGAAGGACAAGGCCAGGCACTGGAAGGAAAAGCAAGGCTAAGTCAAGGCAACACAAGGCTAGGCAATGCACGGCAAGGCAAGGAAAGGGCAAAGGAAGGTAAGGCAAGGTTAAAGGAATCACGGCAAGGCAAGACAAGGGTAACGGAAGGCACGGCAAGGCAAGGGAAAGACATGGGAAGGCAAGGTAAGGCAAGGCTAAGGCAAGGCAATGCTATTCAAGGCCAGGTTAAGGGAAGGCAAGACAAGCAAGGTTAAGGCAATGGGAGACAAAGCTAATGCACGTCAACACAATGCTAGGCAATGCACGGCCAGGTAAGGAAAGGGTAACAGAAGACAAGGCAAGGCAAGGTAAGGAAAAGCTAAGGCAAGGCAAGGAAAGGGCAAAGGAAGGTAAGGCATGGCAAGGCAATGCAAAGCTGAGGAACGGCAACGCAATGAAATGCAAAGTGAAGGCAACACAACCCAAGCAAGGCTAAGGCAAGGGGAGGCAAGGGAAGGCAAGGGAAAGGAAGGCACGGCAAGGCAAGAAAAGGGTAACGGAACGCTCGGCAAGGCAACGCAAGGCTACCCAATGCAAGGCAATGCAAGGAAAGGGTAACGGAAGGCAAGGCTAAGCAAGGCAAGGCAAGGTTAAAGGAATCACGGCAAGGCAAGACAAGGGTAACGGAAGGCACGGCAAGGCAAGGGAAAGACATGGGAAGGCAAGGTAAGGCAAGGCTAAGGCAAGGCAATGTTATTCAAGGCCAGGTTAAGGGAAGGCAAGACAAGCAAGGTTAAGGCAATGGGAGACAAAGCTAATGCACGTCAACACAATGCTAGGCAATGCAGGGCAAGGCAAGGAAAGGGTAAAAGAAGACAAGGCAAGGCAAGGTAAGGCAAAGCTAAGGCAAGGCAATGCCATGCAAGGCCAGGTTAAGGGAAGGCAGGACAAGCAAGGCTAAGGCAAGGGGAGTCAAGGCAAGGGCACGACAACGCAGGGCTAGGAAATGCACGGGAAGGCAAGGAAAGTGTAACGGAAGGGAAGGCAAAGCAATACAAGGCAAGTGTAACAGAAGGCACGGCACGGAACGTCAAGGCAAGGCCAAGGCAACACATGGCTGGGCAATGCACGGCAAGGCAACGTAAGGGTAAGGGAAGGCAAGGCAAGGCAAGGGAAGGACAAGGCAAGGCACGGCAAGGCAAGGGTAATGGAAGGCACGGCAAGGCAAAACAATGGTAACGGAAGGCAAGGCACGGCAAGCCAAGCCAAGGCTAAGGCAGCGGAACGCAACGCAAGGCAAGGCAAAGTTAAGGCAAGGCAAGGCAAGGGTAACGGTAGGGAAGTCACGGCAAGGCAAGGAAAGGGTAACGGAAGGCACGGCAAGGCAAGACAAGGGTAAGGGAAAACATGCACGGCTAGTCAAGGCAAGGCTTAGGCAATGCAAAGTTAAGGGAAGGCAAGTAAAGGGTAACGGAAGGCAAGGCAAGGCACGGAAAAGAAAGGCAAGGCAAGGGTAACGGAAGGCACAGAAAGGCAAGGGAAAGAAAAGGCAAAGCAAGGCAATGTTAAGGCAAGGCAAGCCAAGCAAGGCTAAGGCAAGGGGAGAGAAGGCAAAGACACGACAACGCAAGGCTAGGCAATGCACGGCAAGGCAAGGAAAGGGTAACAGAAGGCAAGGCAATGCAAGGCAAGGCAAAGCAAGGAAAGGGTAACGGAAGGCACAGCAAGGCAAGGAAAGGATAACGGAAGGCAAGGCACGCAAAGGCAAGGAAAGGGTAACGGAAGGCAAGGCACGGCAAGGCAAGGCAAGGCTAAGGCAAGGCAACGCAAAGTTAAGGCAAGGCAAGGAAAGGGTAACAGAATGCCAGGCAATGCAAGGCAAAGCATGGCAAGGAAAGGGTAACGGAAGGCAAGGCAAAGCAAGGCAAGGGACGTCAAAGCAAGGAAAGCAAGGCAAGGCAAGGGTAACGGAAGGGACAGAATGGCAAGGGAAGGACAGGGCAAGGCTGGGCAAGGCAAGGAAAGGCTAACGCAAGGCAACGCAAGGCTAGGCAATGCACGGCAAGGCAAGGGAAGGGTAACGGAAGGCAAGGCAACGCAAGGCAAGGCAAGGGTAAAGGAAGGCACGGCAAGGAAAGACAAGGGTAACGGAACGCACGGCAAGGCAAGGGAAGGACATGGGAAGGCAAGGGAAAGTAAGGCAAGGCTAAGGCAAGGAAATGCCATGCAAGGATAGGTTAAGGGAAGGCAAGACAAGCAAGGTTAAGGCAAGGGGAGACAAAGTTAATGCACGACAACGCAAGGCTAGGCAATGCACGGCAAGGCAAGGAAAGGGTAACAGAAGGCAAGGCAAGGCAAGGTAAGGCAAGGCTAAGGCAAGGCAATTCCTTGCAAGGCCAGGTGAAGGGAAGGCAAGCCAAGCACGGCTAAAGCAAGGGGATTCAAGGCTAAGGCACGACAACGCAAAGCTAGACAATGCACGGCAAGGCAAGGAAAGGGTAACGGAAGGGAAGGCAAAGCATGAAAAGGCAAGGGTAACGGAAGGCACGGCACGGCAATTCAAGGCAAGGCCAAGGCAACAGAAGGCTGGGCAGAGCACGGCAAGTCAAGGCAAAGGTAAGGGAAGGCACGGCAAGGCAAGGGAAGGACAAGCCAGGCACGGCAAGGCAAGGGTAACGGAAGGCAAGGCAGGGCAAGGCAAGGCAAGCCTAAGCCAACGCAACGCAACGCAAGGCAACGCGAAGTTAAGGCAAGGCAAGGTTTAGGGTAACGGAAGGCAAGGCACGGCAAGGCAAGGAAACTGTAACGGAATGCAAGGCACGGAAAAGCAAGGAAAGGGTAACGGAATGAAAGGCACGGCAAGGCAACGCAAGGCTAAGGCAAGGCAAGCAAAAGGTAACGGAATGCAAGGCAATTCAAGGAAAAGCAAGGAAAGGCAAGGGTAACGGAAAGCACGGCAAGGCAAGGCAATGACAAGGCACGTCACGGCAAGGCAATGCCAAGCTGAGGAAAGGCAACGCAAGGCAATGCAAAGTGAAGGCAACACAACCCAAGCAAGGCTAAGGCAAGGGGAGGCAAGGCAAGGCAAGGGTAACGGAAGGCACGGCAAGGCAAGACAACGGTAACGGAAGGCTCGGCAAGGCAAGGGAAGGACAAGGCAAGGCACGGCAATGCAAGACAAGGGTAACGGAAGGCTCGGAAAGGCAACGCAAGGCTAGGCAATGCACGGCAATGCATGGAAAGGGTAACGGAAGACAAGACAAGGCAAGGCAAGGCAAGGTAAGGCAAGGATAAGGCAAGGCAACGCAAAGCAAGGCAAGGTTAAGGCAAGGCAAGCCATGCAAGGCTAAGGCAAGGGGAGACAAGGCTAAGGCACGACAACGCAAGGGTAGGCAATGGACGGCAAGGCAAGGAAAGGGTAACAGAAGGCAAGGCAATGCAACGCAAAACAAGGCAAGAAAAGGGTAACGGAAGGCACAGCAAGGCAAGGAAAGCGTAACGGAAGGCAAGGAAAGGCAAGAAAAAGCAAGGCAAGGGAAGTGTAACGGAAGGCACAGCAAGGCAAAGGAAGGAAAAGGCCAGGCACGGAAAGGCAAAGCAAGGCTAAGTGAAGGCAACACAAGGCTAGGCAATGCACGGCAAGGCAAGGAAAGGGCAAAGGAAGGTAAGGCATGGCAAGGCAATGCAAAGCTGAGGAAATGCAACGCAAGGAAATGCAAAGTGAAGGCAACACAACCCAAGCAAGGCTAAGGCAAGGGGAGGCAAGGGAAGGCAAGGGTAAAGGAAGGCACGGCAAGGCAAGGAAAGGGTAACGGAACGCTCGGCAAGGCAACGCAAGGCTACAAAATGCAAGGCAATGCAAGGAAAGGGTAACGGAAGGCAAGGCAAGGCAAGGCTAAGGCACGACAATGCAAGACTAGGCAATGCACGGATAAGGCAAGGAAAGGGTAACTGAAGGCAAGGCAAGGCAAAGCAAGGCAAGGCAAGGTTAAAGGAATCACGGGAAAGCAAGACAAGGGTAACAGAAGGCACGGCAAGGCAAGGGAAAGACATGGGAAGGCAAGGTAAGGCAAGGCTAAGGCAAGGCAATGCTATTCAAGGCCACGTTAAGGGAAGGCAAGACAAGGAAGGTTAAGGCAATGGGAGACAAAGCTAATGCACGTCAACACAATGCTAGGCAATGCACGGCAATGCAAGGAAAGGGTAACAGAAGACAAGGCAAGGCAAGGTAAGGCAAAGCTAAGGCAAGGCAATGCCATGCAAGGCCAGGTTAAGGGAAGGCAGGACAAGCAAGGCTAAGGCAAGGGGAGTCAAGGCCAAGGCACGACAACGCAAGGCTAGGCAATGCACGGGAAGGCACGGAAAGTGTAACGGAAGGGAAGGCAAAGCAAGACAAGGCAAGTGTAACAGAAGGCATGGCAAGGCAAGGGAAGGACAAGACAAGGCACGGCAAGGCAAGGCAAGGCTTAGGCAAGGCAACACAAGGCAACGCAAAGTTAAGGCAAGGCACGGAAACGGTAACGGAAGGCAAGGCAAGGCACGGAAAAGCAAGGGAAGGCAAGGGTAACGGAAGGCACGGCAAGGCAAGGGAAAGACAAGGCAAGGCACAGCAAGTCCAGGCAAGGACAAGGCAAAGCAACGCAAAGCAAGGCAATGTTAAGGCAAGGCAAGCCAAACAAGGCTAAGGCAAGAGGAGACAAGGCTAAGGCACGACAACGCAAGGCTAGGCAATGCACGGCAAGGCAAGGAAAAGGTAATAGAAGGCAAGGCAATGCAAGGCAAAGCAAGGCAAGGAAAGGGTAACGGAAGGCACAGCAAAGCACGGAAAGCGAAAAGAAAGGCAAGTCAAGGCAAGGCAAAGCAAGGCAAGGCAAGGTTAAGGCAAGGCAAGCCAAGCAAGGCTAAGGCAAGAGGAGACAAGGCTAAGGCACGACAACGCAAGGCTAGGCAATGCACGGCAAGGCAAGGAAAAGGTAATAGAAGGCAAGGCAATGCAAGGCAAAGCAAGGCAAGGAAAGGGTAACGGAAGGCACAGCAAAGCACGGAAAGCGAAAAGAAAGGCAAGTCAAGGCAAGGCAAAGCAAGGCAAGGCAAGGTTAAGGCAAGGCAAGCCAAACAAGGCTAAGGCAAGGGGAGACAAGGCTAAGGCACGACAACGCAAGGCTAGGCAATGCACGGCAAGGCAAGGAAAGGGTAATAGAAGGCAAGGCAATGCAAGGCAAAGCAAGGCAAGGCAAGGTTAACGGAAGGGACAGCAAGGCATGGGAAAGACAAGGCAAGGCAGGGCAAGGCAAGGAAAGGCTAAGGCAAGGCAACGCAAGTCTAGGCAATGCACGGCAAGGCAAGGCAAGGGTAACGGAAGGCAAGGCAAGGCAAGGCAAAGCAAGGCAAGGGAACTGTAACAGAATGCACGGCAAGGCAACGTAAGGGTAAGGGAAGGCACGGCAAGGCAAGGGAAGGAAAATGCAAGGGAGGGCAAGGCAAGGAAAGCCTAAGGCAAGGCAACGCAAGGCTAGGCAATGCACGGCAAGGCAAGGGAAGGGTAACGGAAGGCAAGGCAAGGCAAGGCAAAGCAAGGCAAGGGAAGTGTAACGGAAGGCACGGCAAGGCAAGTGAAGGACAAGGCAAGGCACGGCAAGGGAAGGCAAGGTTAAGGCAAGGCAACGCGAGGCTAGGCAATGCACGGCAAGGGAAGGAAAGGGTAAAGAAAGGTAAGGCACGTCAAGGCAATGCAAAGCTGAGGAAAGGCAACGCAAGGCATTGCGAAGTGAAGGGAAGACAACCCAAGCAAGGCTAAAGCAAGGGGAGGCAAGGCAAGGCAAGGGTAACGGAAGGCACGGCAAGGCAAGGTAAGGCAGGGCTAAGGGAAGGCAAGGGTAACAGAAGACAAGGCAATGCAACGTAAGGGAAGGCTTAGGCAAGGCAATGTCATGCAAGGCCGGTTTAAGGGAAGGCAAGACAAGAAAGGCTAAGGCAAAGTGAGTCAAGCCTAAGGCACGACAATGCAAGGCTAGGCAGTGCACGGCAAGGCAAGGAAAGGATAACGGAAGAGAAGGCAAAGCAAGACAAGGCAAGGGTAAGGGAAGGGACGGCACGGAAAGTCAAGGCAAGGCCAAGGCAACACATGGCTGGGCAATGCACGGCAAGGCAACGTAAGGGTAAGGTGAGGCAGGGCAAGGCAAGGGAAGGACAAGGCAAGGCACGGCAAGGGTAACGGAATGCATGGCAAGACAATGGTAACGGAAGGAAAGGCACGGCAAGGCAAGGCAAGGCTAAGGCAACGCAACGCAAGGCAACGCAGTTAAAGCAAGGCAATGGTAACGGAAGGGAAGGCATGGCAAGGCAAGGAAAGGGTAACGGAATGCAAGGCACGGGAACGCAACGCAGGGCAAAGACAAGGCAACGCAAGGCAACGCAAAGTTAATGCAAGTCAAGGAAAGGGTAACGGAAGGCAATGCAAGGCACGGAAAAGCAAGGCAAGGCAAGGCTAACGGAAGGCACGGCAATGCAAGGAAAAGACAAGGCAAGGCAAGGCAAGGCAAGGCAAGGATAAGGCAAGGCAAGCCAAGCAAGGCTAAGGCAAGTTGAGACAAGACTAAGGCACGACAACGCAAGGCTAGGCAATGCACGGCAAGGCAAGGAAAGGGTAAAGAAAGGTAAGGCACTTCAAGGTAATGCAAAGATGAGGAAAGGCAACGCAAGGCAATGCGATGTGAAGGCAAGACAACCCAAGCAAGGCTAAAGCAAGGGGAGGCAGGGCAAGGCAAGGGTAACGGAAGGCACGGCAAGGCAAGGTAAGGCAGGGCTAAGGCAAGGCAAGGGTAACAGAAGACAAGGCAATGCAACGTAAGGCAAGGCTGAGGCAAGGCAATGCCATGCAAGTCCGGTTTAAGGGAAGGCAAGACAAGAAAGGCTAAGGCAAGGGGAATCAAGGCTAAGGCACGACAATGCAAGGCTAGGCAGTGCACGGCAAGGCAAAGAAAGGGTAACGGAAGGGAAGGCAAAGCAAGAGAAGGCAAGGGTAAGGGAAGGCACGGCACGGAAAAGCAAGGCAAGGCAAGGCTAACGGAAGGCAGGGCAATGCAAGGGAAAGACAAGGCAAGGCAAGGCAAGGCAAGGATAAGGCAAGGCAAGTCAAGCAAAGTTAAGGCAAGGGGAGACAAGCCTTAGGCACGACAACGCAAGGCTAGGCGGTGCACGGCAAGGCAAGGAAAGGGTAACGGAAGGCACGGCAAGACAAGGGAAAGTCATGGCAAGGCAAGGCAAAGCAAGGCAAGGATAAGGCAAGGCAACTCAAAGCAAGGCAAGGTTAAGGCAAGGCAAGCCAAGCAAGGGTGAGGCAAGGGGAGAGAAGGCTAAGGCACAACAACGCAAGGCTAGGCAATGCACGGCAAGGCAATGCAAGGCAAAGCAAGGCAAGGAAATGCAAGGGAAGGACAAGGCAAGGCACGGCCAGGCAAGGCAAGGCTAAGGCAACGCCAGGCAACGCAAGCCAACACGAAGTTAAGGCAAGGCAAGGAAAGGGTAACGAAAGGCAAGGCACGGGAAGGCAAGGCAAGGCTAAGGCAAAGCAACGCAAGGCAAAGAAACGATAACGGAAGGCAAGACAAGGCAAGGCAAAGCAAGAAAAGGCAAGGGTAACAGAGGGGACGGCAAGGCAAGGCAAACCAAGTAAGGCTATAGCAAGGGAAGGAAAGGCTATGGCACGACAACGCACGTCTAGGCAATACACCGCAAGGAAAGGAAAGGGTAACGGAAGGCAGGGCAAGGCAAGACAAATCAAGGCAACGCAAGGGTAATGGAAGGCACGGCAAGACAAGGGAAGGACAAGGCAAGGCAAGGCACCCCAAGCCAAGGCAAGGCTAATGCAAGGCAACGCAAGGCAAGGCAAGGTTAAGGTCAGGCAAGCCAAGCAAGGCTAAGTTAAGGGGAGGCAAGGCTAAGCCACGAAAACGCAAGGCAAGGCAATGCACGGCAAGGCAAGGAACGGGTAACGGAAGGGAAGGCACCCCAAGGCAAGGAATGGGTAACGGATTGCAAGGCACGGCAAAGCAACGCAAGGCTATGGCAAGGCAACGGAAGGCAACGCAAAGTTAAGTCAAGGCAAGTAAAGGGTAACGGAAGGCAAGGCAAGGCACGGAAAAGCAAGGCAAGACAAGGGTAACGGAAGGCACGGCAAGGCAAGGGAAAGACATGGGAAGGCAAGGTAAGGCAAAGCTTAGGCAAGGCAATGCCATGCAAGGCCAGGTTAAGGGAAGGCAGGACAAGCAAGGCTAAGGCAAGGGTAGTCAAGGCCAAGGCACGACAACGCAAGGCTAGGAAATGCACGGGAAGGCAAGGAAAGTGTAACGGAAGGGAATGCAAAGCAAGAGAAGGCAAGGGTAACAGAAGGCACGGCACGGAACGTCAAGGCAAGGCCAAGGCAACACATGGCTGGGCAATGCACGGCAAGGCAACGTAAGGGTAAGGGAAGGCACGGCAAGGCAAGGGAAGGACAAGGCAAGGCACGGCAAGGCAAGGGTAATGGAAGGCACGGCAAGGCAAGACAATGGTAACGGAATGCAAGGCACGGCAAGCCAAGCCAAGGCTAAGGCAGCGGAACGCAACGCAAGGCAAGGCAAAGTTAAGGCAAGGCAAGGCAAGGGTAACGGAAGGGAAGGCACGGCAAGGCAAGGAAAGGGTAACGGAAGGCACGGGAAGGCAAGACAAGGGTAAGGGAAAACATGCACGGCTAGTCAAGGCAAGGCTTAGGCAATGCAAAGTTAAGGGAAGGCAAGTAAAGGGTAACGGAAGGCAAGGCAAGGCACGGAAAAGAAAGGCAAGGCAAGGGTAACGGAAGGCACAGAAAGGCAAGGGAAAGAAAAGGCAAAGCAAGGCAAGGTTAAGGCAAGGCAAGCCAAGCAATGCTAAGGCAAGGGGAGAGAAGGCAACGACACGACAACGCAAGGCTAGGCAATGCACGGCAAGGCAAGGAAAGGGTAACAGAAGGCAAGGCAATGCAAGGCAAGGCAAAGCAAGGAAAGGGTAACGGAAGGCACAGCAAGGCAAGGAAAGGGTAACGGAAGGCAAGGCACGCAAAGGCAAGGAAAGGGTAACGGAAGGCAAGGCACGGCAAGGCAAGGCAAGGCTAAGGGAAGGCAAAGCAAAGTTAAGGCAAGGCAAGGAAAGGGTAACAGAATGCCAGGCAATGCAAGGCAAAGCATGGCAAGGAAAGGGTTACGGAAGGCAAGGCAAAGCAAGGCAAGGGACGTCAAAGCAAGGAAAGCAAGGCAAGGCAAGGGTAACGGAAGGGACGGAATGGCAAGGGAAGGACAGGGCAAGGCTGGGCAAGGCAAGGAAAGGCTAAGGCAAGGCAACGCAAGGCTAGGCAATGCACGGCAAGGCAAGGGAAGGGTAACGGAAGGCAAGGCAACGCAAGGCAAGGCAAGGGTAAAGGAAGGCACGGCAAGGAAAGACAAGGGTAACGGAACGCACGGCAAGGCAAGGGAAGGATATGGGAAGGCAAGGGAAAGTAAGGCAAGGCTAAGGCAAGGAAATGCCATGCAAGGATAGGTTAAGGGAAGGCAAGACAAGCAAGGTTAAGGCAAGGGGAGACAAAGTTAATGCACGACAACGCAAGGCTAGGCAATGCACGGCAAGGCAAGGAAAGGGTAACAGAAGGCAAGGCAAGGCAAGGTAAGGCAAGGCTAAGGCAAGGCAATGCCTTGCAAGGCCAGGTGAAGGGAAGGCAAGCCAAGCACGGCTAAAGCAAGGGGATTCAAGGCTAAGGCACGACAACGCAAAGCTAGACAATGCACGGCAAGGCAAGGAAAGGGTAACGGAAGGGAAGGCAAAGCATGAAAAGGCAAGGGTAACGGAAGGCACGGCACGGCAATTCAAGGCAAGGCCAAGGCAACAGAAGGCTGGGCAGAGCACGGCAAGTCAAGGCAAAGGTAAGGGAAGGCACGGCAAGGCAAGGGAAGGACAAGCCAGGCACGGCAAGGCAAGGGTAACGGAAGGCAAGGCACGGCAAGGCAAGGCAAGCCTAAGCCAACGCAACGCAACGCAAGGCAACGCGAAGTTAAGGCAAGGCAAGGTTTAGGGTAACGGAAGGCAAGGCACGGCAAGGCAACGAAACTGTAACGGAATGCAAGGCACGGAAAGGCAAGGAAAGGGTAACGGAATGAAAGGCACGGCAAGGCAACGCAAGGCTAAGGCAAGGCAAGGCAAGGAAAAGGTAACGGAAGGCAAGGCAATTCAAGGAAAAGCAAGGAAAGGCAAGGGTAACGGAAAGCACGGCAAGGCAAGGCAATGACAAGGCACGTCACGGCAAGGCAATGCCAAGCTGAGGAAAGGCAACGCAAGGCAATGCAAAGTGAAGGCAACACAACCCAAGCAAGGCTAAGGCAAGGGGAGGCAAGGCAAGGCAAGGGTAACGGAAGGCACGGCAAGGCAAGACAACGGTAACGGAAGGCTCGGCAAGGCAAGAGAAGGACAAGGCAAGGCACGGCAATGCAATACAAGGGTAACGGAAGGCTCGGAAAGGCAACGCAAGGCTAGGCAATGCACGGCAATGCATGGAAAGGGTAACGGAAGACAAGACAAGGCAAGGCAAGGCAAGGTAAGGCAAGGATAAGGCAAGGCAACGCAAAGCAAGGCAAGGTTAAGGCAAGGCAAGCCAAGCAAGGCTAAGGCACGGGGAGACAAGGATAAGGCACGACAACGCAAGGGTAGGCAATGGACGGCAAGGCAAGGAAAGAGTAACAGAAGGCAAGGCAATGCAACGCAAAACAAGGCAAGAAAAGGGTAACGGAAGGCACAGCAAAGCAAGGAAAGTGTAACGGAAGGCAAGGAAAGGCAAGAAAAAGCAAGGCAAGGGAAGTGTAACGGAAGGCACAGCAAGGCAAAGGAAGGACAAGGCCAGGCACGGGAAGGCAAAGCAAGGCTAAGTGAAGGCAACACAAGGCTAGGCAATGCACGGCAAGGCAAGGAAAGGGCAAAGGAAGGTAAGGCATGGCAAGGCAATGCAAAGCTGAGGAAATGCAAAGCAAGGAAATGCAAAGTGAAGGCAACACAACCCAAGCAAGGCTAAGGCAAGGGGAGGCAAGGGAAGGCAAGGGTAACGGAAGGCACGGCAAGGCAAGAAAAGGGTAACGGAACGCTCGGCAAGGCAACGCAAGGCTACAAAATGCAAGGCAATGCAAGGAAAGGGTAACGGAAGGCAAGGCAAGGCAAGGCTAAGGCACGACAATGCAAGACTAGGCAATGCACGGATAAGGCAAGGAAAGGGTAACTGAAGGCAAGGCAAGGCAAGGCAAAGCAAGGCAAGTCAAGGTTAAAGGAATCACGGCAAGGCAAGACAAGGGTAACAGAAGGCACGGCAAGGCAAGGGAAAGACATGGGAAGGCAAGGTAAGGCAAGGCTATGGCAAGGCAATGCTATTCAAGGCCACGTTAAGGGAAGGCAAGACAAGGAAGGTTAAGGCAATGGGATACAAAGCTAATGCACGTCAACACAATGCTAGGCAATGCACGGCAAGGCAAGGAAAGGGTAACAGAAGACAAGGCAAGGCAAGGTAAGGCAAAGCTAAGGCAAGGCAATGCCATGCAAGGCCAGGTTAAGGGAAGGCAGGACAAGCAAGGCTAAGGCAAGGGGAGTCAAGGCCAAGGAACTACAACGCAAGGCTAGGCAATGCACGGGAAGGCAAGGAAAGTGTAACGGAAGGGAAGGCAAAGCAAGGCAAGGCAAGGGTAAATGAAGGCATGGCAAGGCAAGGGAAGGCTAAGGCAAGGCAACGCAAGGCAACGCAAAGTTAAGGCAAGGCACGGAAACGGTAACGGAAGGCAAGGCAAGGCAAGGGAAAGACAAGGCAAGGCAAGGCAAGGATAAGGCAAAGCAATGCAAAGCAAGGCAAGGTTAAGGCAAGGCAATCCAAACAAGGCTAAGGCAAGGGGAGACAAGGCTAAGGCACGACAACGCAAGGCTAGGCAATGCACGGCAATGCAAGGAAAGGGTAATAGAAGGCAAGGCAATGCAAGGCAAAGCAAGGCAAGGAAAGGGTAACGGAAGGCACAGCAAAGCACGGAAAGCGTAAAGAAAGGCAAGACAAGGCAAGGCAAAGCAAGGCAAGGAAAGGGTAACTGAAGGCGTGGCAAGGCAAGGGAAGGACAAGGCAAGGCACGGCAAGGCAAGGCAAGGCTTACACAACGCAACGCAACGCAAGGCAACGCGATGTTAAGGCAAGGCAAGGAAAGGGTAATGGAAGGCAAGGCACGAAAAGGCAAGGAAAGGGTACCGAAGGCAAGACACGGCAAGGCAAGGAAAGGATAAGGCAAGGCAACGCAAGTCTACGCAAAGTAAAGGCAAGGGAAGGGCAGGGTAACAGAAAGCAAGGCAATGCAAGGCAAAGAAAGGGAAGGGAAGGGTAACGGAAGGCAAGTCAAGGCAACGCAAAGCAAAGCAAGGCATGTCAAAGCAAGGCAAAGCAAGGCAAGGCAAGGTTAACGGAAGGGACAGCAAGGCACGGGAAGGACAAGGCAAGGCAGGGCAAGGCAAGGAAAGGCTAAGGCAAGGCAACGCATGTCTAGGCAATGCACGGCAAGGCAAGGAAAGGGTAACGGAAGGCAAGGCAAGGCAAGGCAAAGCAAGGCAAGGGAACTGTAACGGAAGACACGGCAAGGCAACGTAAGGGTAAGCGAAGTCACGGCAAGGCAAGGGAAGGAAAATGCAAGGCAGGGCAAGGCAAGGAAAGGCTAAGGCAAGGCAACGCAAGGCTAGGCAATGCACGGCAAGGCAAGGGAAGGGTAACGGAAGGGAAGGCAAAGCAAGACAAGGCAAGGCTAACAGAAGTCATGGCAAAGGCAAGGGAAGGACAAGGCAAGGCACGGCAAGGCAAGGAAAGGCTAAGTCAAGGCATCGCAAGGCAACGCAAAGTTAAGGCAAGGCACGCAAAAGGTAACGGAAGGCAAGGCAAGGAACGGAAAAGCAAGGGAAGGCAAGGGTAACGGAAGGCACGGCAAGGCAAGGGAAAGACAAGGCAAGGCAAGGCAAGAATAAGGCAAAGCAACGCAAAGCAAGGCAAGGTTAAGGCAAGGCAAGCCAAGCAAGGCTAAGGCAAGGGGAGACAAGGCTAAGGCACGACAACGCAAGGCTAGGCAATGCACGGCAAGGCAAGGAAAGGGTAAAGAAAGGTAAGGCACGTCAAGGTAATGCAAAGCTGAGGAAAGGCAACGCAAGGCAATGCGAAGTGAAGGCAAGACAACCCAAGCAAGGCTAAAGCAAGGGGAGGCAAGGCAAGGAAAGGGTAACGGAAGGCACGGCAAGGCAAGGTAAGGAAGGGCTAAGGCAAGGCAAGGGTAACAGAAGACAAGGCAATGCAACGTAAGGCAAGGCTTAGGCAAGGCAATGTCATGCAAGGCCAGTTTAAGGGAAGGCAAGACAAGAAAGGCTAAGGCAAGGGGAGTCAAGGCTAGGGCACGACACTGCAAGGCTAGGCAGTGCAAGCCAAGGCAAGGAAAGGGTAACGGAAGGGAACGCAAAGCAAGACAAGGCAAGGGTAAGGGAAGGCACGGCACGGAAAAGCAAGGCAAGGCAAGGCAACGCAGTTAAAGCAAGGCAAGGGTAACGGAAGGGAAGGCGTGGCAAGGCAAGGAAAGGGTAAAGGAATGCAAGGCACGGCAACTCAACGCAAGGCTAAGACAAGGCAACGCAAGGCAACGCAAAGTTAATGCAAGGCAAGGAAAGGGTAACGGAAGGCAATGCAAGGCACGGAAAAGCAAGGCAAGGCAAGGCTAACGTAAGGCACGGCAATTCAAGGGAAAGACAAGGCAAGGCAAGGCAAGGCAAGGCAAGGATAAGACAAGGCAAGCCAAGCAAGGCTAAGGCAAGGTGAGACAAGCCTAAGGCACGACAACGCAAGGCAAGGCAATGCACGGCAAGGCAAGGAAAGGGTAAAGAAAGGTAAGGCACGTCAAGGCAATGCAAAGCTGAGGAAAGGCAACGCAAGGCAATGCGAAGTGAAGGCAAGACAACCCAAGCAAGGCTAAAGCAAGGGGAGGCAAGGCAAGGCAAGGGTAACGGAAGGCACGGCAAGGCAAGGTAAGGCAGGGCTAAGGCAAGGCAAGGGTAACAGAAGACAAGGCAATGCAACGTAAGGCAAGGCTTAGGCAAGGCAATGTCATGCAAGGCCGGTTTAAGGGAAGGCAAGACAAGAAAGGCTAAGGCAAGGGGAGTCAAGGCTAAGGCACGACAATGCAAGGCTAGGCAGTGCACGGCAAGGCAAGGAAAGGGTAACGGAAGGGAAGGCAAAGCAAGACAAGGCAAGGGTAAGGGAAGGCACGGCACGGAAAAGCAAGGCAAGGCAAGGCTAACGGAAGGCACGGCAAGGCAAGGGAAAGACAAGGCAAGGCAAGGCAAGGCAAGGCAAGGATAAGGCAAGGCAAGCCAATCAAGGCTAAGGCAAGGGGAGACAAGCCCTAGGCACGACAACGGAAGGCTAGGCAATGCACGGCAAGGCAAGGAAAGGGTAACCGAAGGCACGGCAAGACAAGGGAAAGACAAGGCAAGGCAAGGCAAAGCAAGGCAAGGATAAGGCAAGGCAACTCAAAGCAAGGCAAGGTTAAGGCAAGGCAAGCCAAGCAAGGCTGAGGCAAGGGGAGACAAGGCTAAGGCACGACAACGCAAGGCTAGGCAATGCACGGCAAGGCAATGCAAGGCAAAGCAAGGCAAGGAAAGGCAAGGGAAGGACAAGGCAAGGCACTTCCAGGCAAGGCAAGGCTAAGGCAAAGCAAGGCACCGCAAGCCAACAGGACGTTAACGCAAGGCAAGGAAAGGGTAACGGAAGGCAAAGCACGGAAAAGCAAGGAAAGGGTAACGAAAGGCAAGGCACGGGAAGGCAAGGCAAGGCTAAGGCAAAGCAACGCAAGGCAAAGAAACGATAACGGAAGGCAAGGCAAGGCAAGGCAAAGCAAGAAAATGCAAGGGTAACTGAGGGCACGGCAAGGCAAGGCAAGCCATGTAAGGCTATAGCAAGGAAGGAAAGGCTATGGCACGACAACGCACGTCTAGGCAATGCACCGCAAGGAAAGGAACGGGTAACGGAAGGCAGGGCAAGGCAAGACAATTCAAGGCAAGGCAAGGGTAATGGAAGGCACGGCAAGACAAGGGAAGGACAAGGCAAGGCAAGGCACCCCAAGGCAAGGCAAGGCTAATGCAAGCCAACGCAAGGCAAGGCAACGCAAGGTTAAGGTCAGGCAAGCCAAGCAAGGCTAAGTTAAGGGGAGGCAAGCCTAAGCCACGAAAACGCAAGGCAAGGCAATGCACGGCAAGGCAAGGATCGGGTAACGGAAGGGAATGCACCCCAAGGCAAGGAATGGGTAACGGATTGCAAGGCACGGCAAAGCAACGCAAGTCTATGGCAATGCAACGCAAGGCAACGCAAAGTTAAGTCAAGGCAAGGAAAGGGTAACGGAAGGCAAGGCAAGGCACAGAAAAGCAAGGCAAGGCAAGGGTAACGGAAGGCACGGCAAGGCAAGGGAAAGACAAGGCAAGGCAAGGCAAGGCAAGGCAAGGATAAGGCAAAGCAACGCAAGGCAAGGCAAGGTTAAGGCAAGGCAAGCCGAGCAAGGCTAAGGCAAGGGGAGACAAGGCTAAGGCACGACAACTCAAGGCTAGGCAATGCACGGCAAGGCAAGGAAAGGGTAACAGAAGGCAAGGCAATGCAAGGCAAAGCAAGGCAAAGAAAGGGTAACGGAAGGCACAGCAAGGAAAGCGTAACGGAAGGCAAGGCAAGGCAAGGCAAAGCAAGGCAAGGCAAGGGTAACTGAAGGCATGACAAGGCAAGGCAAGGGAAGGACAAGGCAACGCACGGCAAGGCAAGGCAAGGCTTATACAACGCAACGCAACGCAAGGCAACGCGAAGTTAAGGCACGGCAAGGAAAGGGTAACGGAAGGCAAAGCACGGAAAGGCAAGGAAAGGGTATTGGAAGGCAAGGCACGGCAAGCCACGGCAAGGCTAAGGCAAGGCAACGCCAAGTTAAGGCAAGGCAAGGAAAGGGTAACAGAAAGCAAGGCAATGCAAGGCAAAGCAAGGCAAGGAAAGTGTAACGGAACGGAAGGCAAAGCAAGGCAAAGCAAGGCAATGCAAGGCAAGGCAAGGGTAACGGAAGTGACGGCAAGGCATGGGAAGGACAAGGCAAGACAGGGCAAAGCAGGGAAAGGGTACGGCAAGGCAACGCAAGGCTTGGCAATGCACGGCAAAGCAAGGGAAGGGTAACGGAAGGCAAAGCAAGGCAAGGCAAAGCAAGGCAAGGGAAGTGTAACGGAAGGCACGGCAAGGCAAGGGAAGGACAAGGCAAGGCAATCTAAGCAAGGCTAAGGTAAGGGGAGAGAACGCTAAGGCAGGACAACGCAAGGCTAGGCAATGCACGGCAAGGCAAGGAAAGTTTAACGCAAGGGAAGGCAAAGCAAGGCAAGGCAATCCTAACGAAAGGCAAGTGCAGGGCAAGGCGAGGCAAGGCTAAGGCTACGCAATGGAAGGCAAGGCAATGCAATGTTTAGGCAAGGCAAGGAAAGGGTAACGGAAGGCAAGGCACGGCAAGGCAAGGAAAGGGTAACTGAACACAAGGCACGGCAGCGCAAGGGAAGGCTCCGGCGAGGCAGCGCAAGGCAATGCAAAGTTAAGGCAAGGCAAGGAAAGGGTAACGGAAGGGAAGGCAAAGCAAGGCAAGGCAAGTGTAACAGAAGGCACGGCACGGCAAGTCATGGCAAGGCTAAGGCAAGGCAACTCAAGGAAACGCAAAGTTAAGGCAAGGCAAGGCTAAGGCAAGGTTAAGGGAAGGTAAGCCAAGCAAGGCTAAGGCAAGGGGTGTCAAGGCTAAGGCACGACAGCGTAAGGCTTGGCAATGCACGGCACAGCAAGGTACGTGTAACGGAAGGCACGGCAAGGCAAGGGTAAGGGAAAGCAAAGCACGGCTTGTCAAGGTAAGGCTTAGGCAACGCAAAGTTAAGGAAAGGCAAGGAAACGGTAACGGAAGGCAAGGCACGGTTAAGGCAATTAAAGGGTAACGGAAGACAAGGCAAGGCACGGAAAAGCAAGGCAAGGCAAGGGTAACGCAAGGCACGGCAAGGCAAGGGAAAGACAAGGCAAGGCACAGCAAGTCCAGGCAAGGACAAGGCAAGGCAACGAAAAGTATGGCAAGGTTAAGGCAAGGCAAGGAAAGGAAGGCTAAGGAAATGGGTGACAAGGCTAAGCCAAGAAAACGCAACGCTAGGCAATGCACGGCAAGGCAAGGAAAGGGTAACGGAAGGCAAGGAAAGGCAAGGAAAAGCAAGTCACGGGAAGTGTAACGGAAGGCACAGCAAGGCAAGGGAAGGACAAGGCCAGGCACGGGAAGGCAAAGCAAGGCTAAGTCAAGGCAACACAAGGCTAGGCAATGCACGGCAAGGCAAGGAAAGGGCAAAGGAAGGTAAGGCAAGGTTTAAGGAATCACGGCAAGGCAAGACAAGGGAAAGACATGGGAAGGCAAGGTAAGGCAAGGCTAAGGCAAGGCAATGCTATTCAAGGCCAGGTTAAGGGACGGCAAGACAAGCAAGGTTAAGGCAATGGGAGACAGTGCTAATGCACGTCAACACAATGCTAGGCAATGCACGGCAAGGCAAGGAAAGGGTAACAGAAGACAAGGCAAGGCAAGGTAAGGAAAAGCTAAGGCAAGGCAAGGAAAGGGCAAAGGAAGGTAAGGCATGGCAAGGCAATGCAAAGCTGAGGAAAGGCAACGCAATGAAATGCAAAGTGAAGGCAACACAACCCAAGCAAGGCTAAGGCAAGGGGAGGCAAGGGAAGGCAAGGGTAACGGAAGGCACGGCAAGGCAAGAAAAGGGTAACGGAACGCTCGGCAAGGCAACGCAAGGCTACCCAATGCAAGGCAATGCAAGGAAAGGGTAACGGAAGGCAAGGCAAGGCAAGGGTAAGGAACGACAATGCAAGACTGGGCAATGCACGGATAAGGCAAGGAAAGGGTAACAGAAGGCAAGGCAAGGCAAGGCAAGGCAAAGCTTGGCAAGGCAAGGTTAAAGGAATCACGGCAAGGCAAGACAAGGGTAACGGAAGGCACGGCAAGGCAAGACAAGGGTAACGGAAGGTTCGGCCAGGCAAGGGAAGGACAAGGCAAGGCACGGCAAGGCAAGGCAAGGCTAAGGCAAGGCAACGCAAGGTTAAGCAATGCACGGCAAGGCAAGGAAAGGGTAACAGAATGCAAGGCAAGGCAAGGCAAAGCAAAGCAAGGCAAGGGTAAAGGAAGGCACGGCAAGGCAAGACAAGGGTAACGGAAGGCACGGCAAGGCAAGGGAAGGATATGGCACGGCAAGGCAAGGTAAGGCAAGGCTAAGGCAAGGCAATGCCATGCAAGGCCAGGTTAAAGGAAGGCAAGACAAGCAAGGCTATGGCAAGGGGAGACAAAGCTAATGCACGACAATGCAAGGCTAAGCAATGCACGGCAAGTCAAGGGAAGGGTAACGGAAGGCAAGGCAAGGCAAGGCAAAACAAGGCAAGGGAAGTGTAACGGAAGGCACGGCAAGGCAAGGGAAGGACAAGGCAAGGCACGGCAAAGGAAGGCAAGGCTAGCCAAGCAAGGCTAAGGCAAGGGGAGACAAAGCTAATGCACGACAATGCAAGGCTAGGTAATGCACGGCAAAGCAAGGAAAGGGTAACAGAAGGCAAGGCAAGGGAAGGTAAGGCAAGGCAATGCCATGGAAGGCCAGGTTAAGGGAAGGCAAGGCAAGCAAGGCTAAGGCAAGGGGAGTCAATGCTATGGCACGACAACGCAAGGCTAGGCAATGCACGGCAAGGCAAGGAAAGGGTAACGGAAAGTAAGGAACGGCAAGGCAATGCAAAGCTGAGGAAAGGGAACGCAAGGCAATGCAATGATAATGAAAGGCAAGCCAAGCAAGGCTAAGGCAAAGGGAGGCAAGGCAAGGCAAGGGTAACGGAAGACACGGCAAGGCAAGACAAGGGTAACGGACGGCTCGGCAAGGCAAGGGGAGACAAGTCTAAGGCACGACAACGCAAGCCGGGGCAATGCACGGCAAGGCAAGGAAAGGGTAACAGAAGGCAAGGCAATGCAAGGCAAAGCAAGGCAAGGAAAGTGTAACAGAAGGCACAGCAAGGCAAGCAAAGGGTAAAGGAAGGAAAGGCAAGACAAGGCAAAGCCAGGGAAGGGAAGGGTAACTGAAGGCAAGGCAATGAAAGGGAAGGACAAGGCAAGGCAAGGTAAGGCAAGGCAAGGCTAAGGCAACGCAACGCAAAGCAAGGCAACGCGAAGTTTAGGCAAGGCAAGGAAAGGATAACGCTACGCAAGGCACGGCAAGGCAAGGAAAACGTAACGGAAGGCAAGGCACGGCAAGGCAAGGCTAAGGCAAGGAAACGCAAGGCAACGCCAATTTCAGGCAAGGCAAGGAAAGGGTAACAGAAGGCAAAGCAATGCAAGGCAAAGCAAGTCAAGGAAAGGGTAACGCAAGGCAAGGCAAGGCAAGGGAAGGACAAGGCAAGGCAAGGCAAGGAAAGTCTAAGGCAAGGCATCGGAAGGCTACGCAATGCACGTCAAGGCTAGGGAAGGGTAACGGAAGGCAGGGCAAGGCAAGACAAATAAAGGCAAGGCAAGGGTAACGGAAGGCACGGCAAGACAAGGGAAAGACAAGGCAAGGCAAGGCAAAGCAAGGCAAGGATAAGGCACGGCAACTCAAAGCAAGGCAAGGTTAAGGCAAGGCAAGCCAAGCAAGGCTGAGGCAAGGGGAGACAAGGCTAAGGCACGACAACGCAAGGCTAGGCAATGCACGGCAAGGCAATGCAAGGCAAAGTAAGGCAAGGAAAGGCAAGGGAAGGACAAGGCAAGGCACGGGAAGGCAAGGCAAGGCTAAGGCAACGCCAGGCAACGCAAGCCAACACGAAGTTAAGGCAAGGCAAGGAAAGGGTAACGGAAGGCAAGGCACGGAAATGCAAGGAAAGGGTAACGAATGGCAAGGCACGGCAAGGCAAGGCAAGGCTAAGGCAAGGCAACGCAAGGCAAAGAAACGGTAACGGAAGGCAAGGCAAGGCAAGGCAAAGCAAGAAAAGGCAAGGGTAACAGAGGGCACGGCAAGGCAAGGCAAGGCAAGCCAAGTAAGGCTATAGCAAGGGAAGGAAAGGCTATGGCACGACAATGCACGGCTAGGCAATGCACCGCAAGGAAAGGACAGGGTAACGGAAGGCAGGGCAAGGCAAGACAAATCAAGGCAAGGCAAGGGTAATGGAAGGCACGGCAAGACAAGGGAAGGACAAGGCAAGGCAAGGCACCCCAGGGCAAGGCAAGGCTAAGGCAAGGCAACGCAAGGCAAGGCAAGGCAAGGTTAAGGTCAGGCAAGCCAAGAAAGGCTAAGTTAAGGGGAGGCAAGTCTAAGCCACGAAAACGCAAGGCAAGGCAATGCACGGTAAGGCAAGGAAAGGGTAACGGAAGGGAAGCCACGGCAAGGCAAGGAATGGGTAACGGATTGCAAGGCACGGCAAAGCAACGCAAGGCTATGGCAAGGCAACGCAAGGCAACACAAAGTTAAGGCAAGGCAAGGAAAGGGTAACGGAAGGCAAGGCAAGGCACGGAAAAGCAAGGCAAGACAAGGGTAACGGAAGGCTCGGCAAGGCAAGGGAAAGACAAGGCAAGGCAAGGCAAGGCAAGGCAAGGATAAGGCAAAGCAACGCAAGGCAAGGCAAGGTTAAGGCAAGGCAAGCCGAGCAAGGCTAAGGCAAGGGGAGACAAGGCTAAGGCACGACAACTCAAGGCTAAGCAATGCACGGCAAGGCAAGGAAAGGGTAACAGAAGGCAAGGCAATTGAAGGCAAAGCAAGGCAAATAAAGGGTAACGGAAGGCGCAGCAAGGCAAGGAAAGCGTAAAGGAAGGCAAGGCAAGGCAAGGCAAAGCAAGGCAAGGCAAGGGTAACTGAAGGCATGACAAGGCAAGGCAAGAGAAGGACAAGGCAAGGCACGGCAAGGCAAGGCAAGGCTTATACAACGCAACGCAACGCAAGGCAACGCGAAGTTAAGTCAAGGCAAGGAAAGGGTAACGGAAGGCAAGGCAAGGAAATGCAAGGGAAGGGTAACGAAAGGCAAGGCACGGCAAGGCAAGGCAAGGCTAAGGCAAGGCAACGCAAGTCAACGCAAATTTAAGGCAAGGCAAGGAAAGGGTAACAGAAAGCACGGCAATGCAAGGTAAAGCAAGGCAAGGAAAGGGTAATGGAAGGCAAGGCAAGGCATGTCAAAGGAAGGCAAGGCAAGTCAAAGTAAGGCAAAGCAAGGCAAGGCAAGTGTAACGAAAGGGACGGCAAGGCAAGGGAAGGAAAATGCAAGGCCAGGTTAAAGGCAGGCAAGACAAGCAAGGCTAAGGCAAGGGGAGACAAAGCTAATGCACGACAATGCAAGGCTAGGCAATGCACGGCAAGGCAAGGGAAGGGTAACGGAAGGCAAGGCAAGGCAAGGCAAAGCAAGGCAAGGGAAGTGTAACGGAAGGCACGGCAAGGCAAGGGAAGGACAAGGGAAGGCACGGCAAGGGAAGGCAAGGGTAGCCAAGCGAGGCTACTGCAAGGGGAGACAAAGTAATTCACGACAATGCAAGGCTAGGTGATGCACGCCAAGGCAAGGAAAGGGTAACAGAAGGCAAGGCAAGGGAAGGTAAGGTAAGGCTAAGGCAAGGCAATGCCATGCAAGGCCATGTTAAGGGAAGGCCAGTTAAGGAAGTCTAAGGCAAGGGGAGTCAATGCTATGGCACGACAACGCAAGGCTAGGCAATGCACGGCAAGGCAAGGAAAGGGTAACGGAAAGTAAGGAACGGCAAGGCAATGCAAAGCTCAGGAAAGGGAACGCAAGGCAATGCAATGTTAAGGCAAGGCAAGCCAAGCAAGGCTAAGGCAAGGGGAGGCAAGGCAAGGCAAGCGTAACGGAAGACACGGCAAGGCAAGACAAGGGTAACGGAAGGTTCGGCAAGGCAAGGGGAGACAAGTCTAAGGGTTAGGGTTAGGGTTAGGGTTAGGGTTACGGTAACGGAAGGCAGGGCAAGGCAAGACAAATAAAGGCAAGGCAAGGGTAACGGAAGGCACGGCAAGACAAGGGAAAGACAAGGCAAGGCAAGGTAAAGCAATGCAAGGTTAAAGCAAGGCAACTCAAAGCAAGGCAAGGTTAAGGCCAGGCAAGCCAAGCAAGGCTGACGCAAGGGGAGACAAGGCTAAGGCACGACAACGCAAGGCTAGGCAATGCAAGGCAAGGCAAAGCAAGGCAAAGCAAGGGTAAAGGAAGGCACGGCAAGGCAAGACAAGGGTAACGGAAGGCACGTCAAGGCAAGGGAAGGATATGGCACGGCAAGGCAAGGTAATGCAAGGCTAGGGCAAGGCAATGCCATGCAAGGCCAGGTTAAAGGAAGGCAAGACAAGCAAGGCTAAGGCAAGGGGAGTCAACGCTATGGCACGACAACGCAAGGCTAGGCAATGCACCGCAAGGCAAGGAAAGTTTAACGCAAGGGAAGGCAAAGCAGGGCAAGGCAAGCGTAACGGAAGGCAAGTGCAGGGCAAGGCGAGGCAAGGCTAAGGCTACGCAATGGAAGGCAAGGCAATGCAATGTTTAGGCAAGGCAAGGAAAGGGTAACAGAAGGCAAGGCTATGCAAGGCAAGGCAAAGCAAGGAAAGAGTAACGGAAGGCACAGCAAGGCAAGGAAAGGGTAACGGAAGGCAAGGCACGGCAAGGCAAGGCAAGGCTAAGGCAAGGCAGCGGAAGGCAACGCAAAGTTAAGGCAAGGCAAGGAAACGGTAACAGAATGCCAGGCAATGCAAGGCAAAGCAAGGGAAGGAAAGGGTAAAGGAAGGCAAGGCAAAGCAAGGCAAGGGACGTCAAAGCAAGGAAAGGAAGGCAAGGCAAGGGTAACGGAAGGGACGGAATGGCAAGGGAAGGACAGGACAAGGCTGGACAAGGCAAGGAAAGGCTTAGGCAAGGCAATGTCATGCAAGGCCGGTTTAAGGGAAGGCAAGACAAGAAACGCTAAGGCAAGGGGAATCAAGGCTAAGAAGGACATTGCAAGGCTAGGCAGTGCACGGCAAGGCAAGGAAAGGGTAACGGAAGGGAAGGCAAAACAAGACAAGGCAAGGGTAAGGGAAGGCACGGCAAGGAAAGTCAAGGGAAGGCCAAGGCAACACATGGCTGGGCAATGCACGGCAAGGCAACGTAAGGGTAAGGGAAGGCAAGGCAAGGCAAGGGAAGGACAAGGCAAGGCACGGCAAGGCAAGGGTAACTGAATGCATGGCAAGACAATGGTAACGGAAGGGAAGGCACGGCAAGGCAAGGCAAGGCTAAGGCAAGGCAGCGGAAGGCAACGCAAAGTTAAGGCAAGGCAAGGAAACGGTAACAGAATGCCAGGCAATGCAAGGCAAAGCAAGGCAAGGAAAGGGTAAAGGAAGGCAAGGCAAAGCAAGGCAAGGGACGTCAAAGCAAGGAAAGGAAGGCAAGGCAAGGGTAACGGAAGGGACGGAATGGCAAGGGAAGGACAGGACAAGGCTGGACAAGGCAAGGAAAGGCTTAGGCAAGGCAATGTCATGCAAGGCCGGTTTAAGGGAAGGCAAGACAAGAAAGGCTAAGGCAAGGGGAGTCAAGGCTAAGAAGGACATTGCAAGGCTAGGCAGTGCACGGCAAGGCAAGGAAAGGGTAACGGAAGGGAAGGCAAAACAAGACAATGCAAGGGTAAGGGAAGGCACGGCACGGAAAGTCAAGGCAAGGCAAAGGCAACACATGGCTGGGCAATGCACGGCAAGGCAACGTAAGGGTAAGGCAAGGCACGGCAAGGCAAGGGTAACTGAATGCATGGCAAGACAATGGTAACGGAAGGCAAGGCACGGCAAGGCAAGGCAAGGCTAAGGCAACGCAACGCAACGCAAGGCAACGCAAAGTTAAAGCAAGGCAAGGGTAACGGAAGGGAAGGCACAGCAAGGCTACGCAAGGCTAAGACAAGGCAACGCAAGGCAACGCAAAGTTAAGGCAAGGCAAGGAAATGGTAACGGAAGGCAATGCAAGGCACGGAAAAGCAAGGCAAGGCAAGGGTAACGGAAGGAACGGCAAGGCAAGGGAAAGACAAGGCAAGGCAAGGCAAGGAAAGGCAAAGATAAGGCAAGGCAAGCCAAGCAAGGCTAAGGCAAGGGGAGACAAGCCTAAGGCACGACAACGCAAGGCTAGGCAATGCACGGCAAGGCAATGAAAGGGTAACAGAAGGTAAGGAATTGCAAGGCAAAGCAAGGCCAGAAAAGGGTAACGGAAGGCAGAGGAAGGCAAGGAAAGGGTAACGGAAGTCAAGGCAAGGCAAGGCAAAGCAAGGCAAGGCAAGTGTAACTGAAGGCATGGCAAGGCAAGGGAAGGACAAGGCACGGCACGGCAAGGGAAGGCAAGGCTAAGGCAACGCAGCGCAAGTCAACGCAAATTTAAGGCAAGGCAAGGAAAGGGTAACAGAAAGCACGGCAATGCAAGGCAAAGCAAGGCAAGGAAAGGGTAATGGAAGGCAAGGCAAGGCAAGTCAAAGGAAGGCAAGGCAAGTCAAAGTAAGGCAAAGCAAGGCAAGGCAAGTGTAACGAAAGGGACGGCAAGGCAAGGGGAGGAAAATGCAAGGCAGGGCAAGGCAAGGAAAGGCTAAGTCAAGGCAATGCCATGGAAGGCCAGGTTAAGGGAAGGCAAGACAAGCAAGGCTAAGGCAAGGGGAGTCAATGCTATGGCACGACAACGCAAGGCTAGGCAATGCACGGCAAGGCAAGGAAAGGGTAACGGAAAGTTAGGAACGGCAAGGCAATGCAAAGCTGAGGAAAGGGAACGCAAGGCAATGCAATGTTAAGGAAAGGCAAGCCAAGCAAGGCTAAGGCAAAGGGAGGCAATGCAAGGCAAGGGTAACGGAAGACACGGCAAGGCATGACAAGGGTAACGGAAGGCTCGGCAAGGCAAGGGGAGACAAGTCTAAGGCACGACAACGCAAGGCGGGGCAATGCACGGCAAGGCAAGGAAAGGGTAACAGAAGGCAAGGCAATGCAAGGCAAAGCAAGGCAAGGAAAGGGTAACAGAAGGCACAGCAAGGCAAGCAAAGGGTAAAGGAAGGAAAGGCAAGACCAGGCAAAGCCAGGGAAGGGAAGGGTAACTGAAGGCAAGGCAATGAAAGGGAAGGACAAGGCAAGGCAAGGTAAGGCAAGGCAAGGCTAAGGCAACGCAACGCAAAGCAAGGCAACGCGAAGTTTAGGCAAGGCAAGGAAAGGATAACGCTACGCAAGGCACGGCAAGGCAAGGAAAACGTAACGGAAGGCAAGGCACGGCAAGGCAAGGCTAAGGCAAGGCAACGCAAGGCAGCGCCAATTTCAGGCAAGGCAAGGAAAGGGTAACAGAAGGCAAAGCAATGCAAGGCAAAGCAAGTCAAGGAAAGGGTAAAGCAAGGCAAGGCAAGGGAAGGACAAGGCAAGGCAAGGCAAGGAAAGTCTAAGGCAAGGCATCGGAAGGCTACGCAATGCACGTCAAGGATAGGGAAGGGTAACGGATGGCAGGGCAAGGCAAGACAAATAAAGGCAAGGCAAGGGTAAGGGAAGGCACGGCAAGACAAGGGAAAGACAAGGCAAGGCAAGGCAAAGCAAGGCAAGGATAAGGCACGGCAACTCAAAGCAAGGCAAGGTTAAGGCAAGGCAAGCCAAGCAAGGCTGAGGCAAGGGGATACAAGGCTAAGGCACGACAACGCAAGGCTAGGCAATGCACGGCAAGGCAATGCAAGGCAAAGCAAGGCAAGGAAAGGCAAGGGAAGGACAAGGCAAGGCACGGGAAGGCAAGGCAAGGCTAAGGCAACGCCAGGCAACGCAAGCCAACACGAAGTTAAGGCAAGGCAAGGAAAGGGTAACGAAAGGCAAGGCACGGCAAGGCAAGGCAAGGCTAAGGCAAGGCAACGCAAGGCAAAGAAACGGTAACGGAAGGCAAGGCAAGGCAAGGCAAAGCAAGAAAAGGCAAGGGTAACAGAGGGCACGGCAAGGCAAGGCAAGCCAAGTAAGGCTATAGCAAGGGAAGGAAAGGCTATGGCACGACAACGCACGGCTAGGCAATGCACCGCAATGAAAGGACAGGGTAACGGAATGCAGGGCAAGGCAAGACAAATCAAGGCAAGGCAAGGGTAATGGAAGGCACGGCAAGACAAGGGAAGGACAAGGCAAGGCACCCCAGGGCAAGGCAAGGCTAAGGCAAGGAAACGCAAGGCAAGGCAAGGCAAGGTTAAGGTCAGGCAAGCCAAGCAAGGCTAAGTTAAAGAGAGGCAAGTCTAAGCCACGAAAACGCAAGGCAAGGCAATGCACGGCAAGGCAAGGAAAGGGTAACGGAAGGGAAGGTACGGCAAGGCAAGGAATGGGTAACGGATTGCAAGGCACGGCAAAGCAACGCAAGGCTATGGCAAGGCAACGCAAGGCAACACAAAGTTAAGGCAAGGCAAGGAAAGGGTAATGGAAGGCAAGGCAAGGCACGGAAAAGCAAGGCAAGACAAGGGTAACGGAAGGCTCGGCAAGGCAAGGGAAAGACAATGCAAGGCAAGGCAAGGCAAGGCAAGGATAAGGCAAAGCAACGCAAGGCAAGGCAAGGTTAAGGCAAGGCAAGCCGAGCAAGTCTAAGGCAAGGGGAGACAAGGCTAAGGCACGACAACTCAAGGCTAAGCAATGCACGGCAAGGCAAGGAAAGGGTAACAGAAGGCAAGGCAATGCAAGGCAAAGCAAGGCAAATAAAGGGTAACGGAAGGCACAGAAAGGCAAGGAAAGCGTAAAGGAAGGCAAGGCAAGGCAAGGCAAAGCAAGGCAAGGCAAGGGTAACTGAAGGCATGACAAGGCAAGGCAAGAGAAGGACAAGGCAAGGCACGGCAAGGCAAGGCAAGGCTTATACAACGCAACGCAACGCAAGGCAACGCGAAGTTAAGGCACGGCAAGGAAAGGGTAACGGAAGGCAAGGCACGGCAAGGCAAGGCAAGGCTAAGGCAAGGCAACGCAAGTCAACGCAAATTTAAGGCAAGGCAAGGAAAGGGTAACAGAAAGCACGGCAATGCAAGGCAAAGCAAGGCAAGGAAAGGGTAATGGAAGGCAAGGCAAGGCAAGTCAAAGGAGGGCAAGGCAAGTCAAAGTCAGGCAAAGCAAGGCAAGGCAATTGTAACGAAAGGGACGGCAAGGCAAGGGAAGGAAAATGCAAGGCCAGGTTAAAGGCAGGCAAGACAAGCAAGGCTAAGGCAAGGGGAGACAAAGCTAATGCACGACAATGCAAGGCTAGGCAATGCACGGCAAGGCAAGGGAAGGGTAACGGAAGGCAAGGCAAGGCAAAGCAAGGCAAGGGAAGTGTAACGGAAGGCACGGCAAGGCAAGGGAAGGACAAGGCAAGGCACGGCAAGGGAAGGCAAGGCTAGCCAAGCAAGTCTAAGGCAAGGGGAGACAAAGGAATGCACGACAATGCAAGGCTAGGTAATGCACGCCAAGGCAAGGAAAGGGTAACAGAAGGCAAGGCAAGGGAAGGTAAGGCAAGGCTAAGGCAAGGCAATGCCATGCAAGGCCATGTTAAGGGAAGGCAAGTTAAGCAAGGCTAAGGCAAGGGGAGTCAATGCTATGGCACGACAACGCAAGGCTAGGCAATGCACGGCAAGGCTAGGAAAGGGTAACGGAAAGTAAGGAACGGCAAGGCAATGCAAAGCTGAGGAAAGGGAACGCAAGGCAATGCAATTTTAAGGCAAGGCAAGCCAAGCAAGGCTAAGGCAAGGGGAGGCAAGGCAAGGCAAGCGTAACGGAAGACACGGCAAGGCAAGACAAGAGTAACGGCAGGCTCGGCAAGGCAAGGGCAGACAAGTCTAAGGGTTAGGGTTAGGGTTAGGGTTAGGGTTACGGTAACGGAAGGCAGGGCAAGGCAAGACAAATAAAGGCAAGTCAAGGGTAACGGAAGGCACGGCAAGACAAGGGAAAGACAAGGCAAGGCAAGGTAAAGCAAGGCAAGGATAAGGCAAGGCAACTCAAAGCAAGGCAAGGTTAAGGCCAGGCAAGCCAAGCAAGGCTGACGCAAGGGGAGACAAGGCTAAGGCACGACAACGCAAGGCTAGGCAATGCAAGGCAAGGCAAAGCAAGGCAAAGCAAGGGTAAAGGAAGGCACGGCAAGGCAAGACAAGGGTAACGGAAGGCACGGCAAGGCAAGGGAAGGATATGGCACGGCAAGGCAAGGTAAGGCAAGGCTAAAGCAAGGCAATGCCATGCAAGGCCAGGTTAAAGGAAGGCAAGACAAGCAAGGCTAAGGCAAGGGGAGACAAAGCTAATGCACGACAATGCAAGGTTAAGCAATGCACGGCAAGGCAAAGGAAGGGTAACGGAAGGCAAGGCAAGGCAAGGCAAAACAAGGCAAGGGAAGTGCAACGGAAGGCACGGCAAGGCAAGGGAAGGACAAGGCAAGGCACGGCAAAGAAAGGCAAGGCTAGCCAAGGAAGGCTAAGGCAAGGGGAGACAAAGCTAATGCACGACAATGCAAGGCTAGGTAATGCACGGCAAAGCAAGGAAAGGGTAACAGAAGGCAAGGCAAGGGAAGGGAAGGCAAGGCAATGCCATGGAAGGCCAGGTTAAGGGAAGGCAAGACAAGCAAGGCTAAGGCAAGGGGAGTCAATGCTATGGCACGACAACGCAAGGCTAGGCAATGCACGGCAAGGCAAGGAAAGGGTAACGGAAAGTAAGGAACGGCAAGGCAATGCAAAGCTGAGGAAAGGGAACGCAAGGCAATGCAATGTTAAGGCATGGCAAGCCAAGCAAGGCTAAGGCAAGGGGAGGCAAGGCAAGGCAAGGGTAAAGGAAGACACGACAAGGCAAGACAAGGGTAACGGAAGGCTCGGCAAGGCAAGGGGAGACAAGCCTAAGGCACGACAACGCAAGGCGAGGCAATGCACGGCAAGGCAAGGAAAGGGTAACAGAAGGCAAGGCAATGCAAGGCACAGCAAGGCAAGGAAAGGGAAACAGAAGGCACAGCAAGGCAAGCAAAGGGTAAAGGAAGGCAAGGCAAGACAAGGCAAAGCAAGGGAAGGGAAGGGTAACTGAAGGCAAGGCAATGAAAGGGAAGGACAAGGCAAGGCAAGGTAAGGCAAGGCAAGGCTAAGGCAACGCAACGCAAAGCAAGGCAACGCGAAGTTTAGGCAAGGCAAGGAAAGGGTAACGCTACGCAAGGCACGGCAAGGCAAGGAAAACGTAACGGAAGGCAAGGCACGGCAAGGCAAGGCAAGGTTAAGGCAAGGCAACGCAAGGCAACGCCAATTTCAGGCAAGGCAAGGAAAGGGTAACAGAAGGCAAAGCGATGCAAGGCAAAGCAAGTCAAGGAAAGGGTAACGCAAGGCAAGGCAAGGCAAGGGAAGGACAAGGCAAGGCAAGGCAAGGAAAGTCTAAGGCAAGGCATCGGAAGGCTACGCAATGCACGTCAAGGCTAGGGAAGGGTAACGGAAGGCAGGGAAAGGCAAGACAAATAAAGGCAAGGCAAGGGTAACGGAAAGCACGGCAAGACAAGGGAAAGACAAGGCAAGGCAAGGCAAAGCAAGGCAAGGATAAGGCACGGCAACTCAAAGCAAGGCAAGGTTAAGGCAAGGCAAGCCAAGCAAGGCTGAGGCAAGGGGAGACAAGGCTAAGGCACGACAACGCAAGGCTAGGCAATGCACGGCAAGGCAATGCAAGGCAAAGCAAGGCAAGGAAAGGCAAGGGAAGGACAAGGCAAGGCACGGGAAGGCAAGGCAAGGCTAAGGCAACGCAAGGCAACGCAAGCCAACACGAAGTTAAGGCAAGGCAAGGAAAGGGTAACGGAA